>NC_050572.1:1141830-1146830 GCF_013265735.2 Oncorhynchus mykiss | reverse complement strand
CCTGGTCACCCAAAGGCCGGCGTGCACCTGGTCACCCAAAAGACCCGTGTGCACCTGGTCACCCAAAGGCCGGCGTGCACCTGGTCACCCAAAAGACCCGTGTGCACCTGGTCACCCAAAAGACCCGTGTGCACCTGGTCACCCAAAGGCCGGCGTGCACCTGGTCACCCAAAAGACCCGTGTGCACCTGGTCACCCAAAAGACCCGTGTGCACCTGGTCACCCAAAAGACCCGTGTGCACCTGGTCACCCAAAGGCCGGCGTGCACCTGGTCACCCAAAAGACCCGTGTGCACCTGGTCACCCAAAGGCCGGCGTGCACCTGGTCACCCAAAAGACCCGTGTGCACCTGGTCACCCAAAGGCCGGCGTGCACCTGGTCACCCAAAAGACCCGTGTGCACCTGGTCACCCAAAAGACCCGTGTGCACCTGGTCACCCAAAGGCCGGCGTGCACCTGGTCACCCAAAAGACCCGTGTGCACCTGGTCACCCAAAAGACCCGTGTGCACCTGGTCACCCAAAAGACCCGTGTGCACCTGGTCACCCAAAGGCCGGCGTGCACCTGGTCACCCAAAAGACCCGTGTGCACCTGGTCACCCAAAGGCCGGCGTGCACCTGGTCACCCAAAAGACCCGTGTGCACCTGGTCACCCAAAAGACCCGTGTGCACCTGGTCACCTAAAAATTATAAAACGGTTTTAAATATTTTTACCCGTCATTCTATTGATATAGCCCGCTAGGGGAGTGCCCCACTACGGCCCTGTCTCGGTCGGGGCCGTCCTTGGTGCTTTATGGGCACTTTAAGAAATTGCGATGGATGCAGATTGCTATTAATCCCATGTGCACCTGGTCACCCAAAAGACCCGTGTGCACCTGGTCACCCAAAAGACCCGTGTGCACCTGGTCACCTAAAAATTATAAAACGGTTTTAAATATTTTTACCCGTCATTCTATTGATATAGCCCGCTAGGGGAGTGCCCCACTACGGCCCTGTCTCGGTCGGGGCCGTCCTTGGTGCTTTATGGGCACTTTAAGAAATTGCGATGGATGCAGATTGCTATTAATCCCATGTGCACCTGGTCACCCAAAAGACCCGTGTGCACCTGGTCACCCAAAAGACCCGTGTGCACCTGGTCACCTAAAAATTATAAAACGGTTTTAAATATTTTTACCCGTCATTCTATTGATATAGCCCGCTAGGGGAGTGCCCCACTACGGCCCTGTCTCGGTCGGGGCCGTCCTTGGTGCTTTATGGGCACTTTAAGAAATTGCGATGGATGCAGATTGCTATTAATCCCATGTGCACCTGGTCACCCAAAAGACCCGTGTGCACCTGGTCACCCAAAAGACCCGTGTGCACCTGGTCACCTAAAAATTATAAAACGGTTTTAAATATTTTTACCCGTCATTCTATTGATATAGCCCGCTAGGGGAGTGCCCCACTACGGCCCTGTCTCGGTCGGGGCCGTCCTTGGTGCTTTATGGGCACTTTAAGAAATTGCGATGGATGCAGATTGCTATTAATCCCATGTGCACCTGGTCACCCAAAAGACCCGTGTGCACCTGGTCACCCAAAAGACCCGTGTGCACCTGGTCACCTAAAAATTATAAAACGGTTTTAAATATTTTTACCCGTCATTCTATTGATATAGCCCGCTAGGGGAGTGCCCCACTACGGCCCTGTCTCGGTCGGGGCCGTCCTTGGTGCTTTATGGGCACTTTAAGAAATTGCGATGGATGCAGATTGCTATTAATCACATGTGCACCTGGTCACCCAAACGGCCCATGTGCACCTGGTCACCCAAAATTTATAAAACGGTTTTAAATATTTTTACCCGTCATTCTATTGCTATAGCCCGCTAGGGGAGTGCCCCACTACGGCCCTGTCTCGGTCGGGGCCGTCCTTGGTGCTTTATGGGCACTTTAAGAAATTGCGATGGATGCAGATTGCTATTAATCCCATGTGCACCTGGTCACCCAAAAGACCCGTGTGCACCTGGTCACCCAAAAGACCCGTGTGCACCTGGTCACCTAAAAATTATAAAACGGTTTTAAATATTTTTACCCGTCATTCTATTGATATAGCCCGCTAGGGGAGTGCCCCACTACGGCCCTGTCTCGGTCGGGGCCGTCCTTGGTGCTTTATGGGCACTTTAAGAAATTGCGATGGATGCAGATTGCTATTAATCCCATGTGCACCTGGTCACCCAAAAGACCCGTGTGCACCTGGTCACCCAAAAGACCCGTGTGCACCTGGTCACCTAAAAATTATAAAACGGTTTTAAATATTTTTACCCGTCATTCTATTGATATAGCCCGCTAGGGGAGTGCCCCACTACGGCCCTGTCTCGGTCGGGGCCGTCCTTGGTGCTTTATGGGCACTTTAAGAAATTGCGATGGATGCAGATTGCTATTAATCCCATGTGCACCTGGTCACCCAAAAGACCCGTGTGCACCTGGTCACCCAAAAGACCCGTGTGCACCTGGTCACCTAAAAATTATAAAACGGTTTTAAATATTTTTACCCGTCATTCTATTGATATAGCCCGCTAGGGGAGTGCCCCACTACGGCCCTGTCTCGGTCGGGGCCGTCCTTGGTGCTTTATGGGCACTTTAAGAAATTGCGATGGATGCAGATTGCTATTAATCACATGTGCACCTGGTCACCCAAACGGCCCATGTGCACCTGGTCACCCAAAATTTATAAAACGGTTTTAAATATTTTTACCCGTCATTCTATTGCTATAGCCCGCTAGGGGAGTGCCCCACTACGGCCCTGTCTCGGTCGGGGCCGTCCTTGGTGCTTTATGGGCACTTTAAGAAATTGCGATGGATGCAGATTGCTATTAATCCCATGTGCACCTGGTCACCCAAAAGACCCGTGTGCACCTGGTCACCCAAAAGACCCGTGTGCACCTGGTCACCTAAAAATTATAAAACGGTTTTAAATATTTTTACCCGTCATTCTATTGATATAGCCCGCTAGGGGAGTGCCCCACTACGGCCCTGTCTCGGTCGGGGCCGTCCTTGGTGCTTTATGGGCACTTTAAGAAATTGCGATGGATGCAGATTGCTATTAATCCCATGTGCACCTGGTCACCCAAAAGACCCGTGTGCACCTGGTCACCCAAAAGACCCGTGTGCACCTGGTCACCTAAAAATTATAAAACGGTTTTAAATATTTTTACCCGTCATTCTATTGATATAGCCCGCTAGGGGAGTGCCCCACTACGGCCCTGTCTCGGTCGGGGCCGTCCTTGGTGCTTTATGGGCACTTTAAGAAATTGCGATGGATGCAGATTGCTATTAATCACATGTGCACCTGGTCACCCAAACGGCCCATGTGCACCTGGTCACCCAAAATTTATAAAACGGTTTTAAATATTTTTACCCGTCATTCTATTGCTATAGCCCGCTAGGGGAGTGCCCCACTACGGCCCTGTCTCGGTCGGGGCCGTCCTTGGTGCTTTATGGGCACTTTAAGAAATTGCGATGGATGCAGATTGCTATTAATCCCATGTGCACCTGGTCACCCAAAAGACCCGTGTGCACCTGGTCACCCAAAAGACCCGTGTGCACCTGGTCACCTAAAAATTATAAAACGGTTTTAAATATTTTTACCCGTCATTCTATTGATATAGCCCGCTAGGGGAGTGCCCCACTACGGCCCTGTCTCGGTCGGGGCCGTCCTTGGTGCTTTATGGGCACTTTAAGAAATTGCGATGGATGCAGATTGCTATTAATCACATGTGCACCTGGTCACCCAAAAGACCCGTGTGCACCTGGTCACCCAAAAGACCCGTGTGCACCTGGTCACCCAAAAGACCCGTGTGCACCTGGTCACCCAAAAATTATAAAACTGTTTTAAATACTTTTACCGGTCATTCTAATATTAAATCCCACTATGGAGCCCCACTACTGGGGAAAATTCACCGGAGGGCGCCAAAGGTAAATGGATTTTAGAATCCTCCATATATATTGTAGCTTTGGCGCACTCCAGTGAATTTTTTAAAGTACTGGGGCTTCATATTGGGAGTCCAGGTAAATGTATTTTGAAACACATTTTTAATCATTTTAATGCATAAATGACACAAATACAAGGGTGAATTTCAAACAAATATGCTTTAATTAATCAGTTAATCATTTATTGATTTGTCCCTCAATCAGTGCCCGGGCCCGGCTGGCATTTTTGGGCAAATTGTGGTACCGGTAGTGGCGTGCCTGCGTTTCCAGAGAGTGACACATATGGTCAGCCACAGTTCCTCGGTCTGTATCCAAGCCTTGGTTAAAGTTCAATGTGGCAACACTGCGTCGAATTGTACCGAAGGTCACTTTACTTCCAATACCAAACTCTGCAAAGATTTGCCCCACATACTCACACAGATTACCGTAAGGTTGACCGCAGGATGTGAAAAAGAAGAGTTCTATTTCTGAGGTCATTCCACTCAGATGAGGCCTGATTTGATGGAATCGTTTAAGCCAAGTGTATTCCTCCTGACATAGAACAATTCTGCACTCCCCAAAGCTATAGTTTGTTTTGTGGCTAGCTACACACATCTGATAACCCCCACCTTCCGGGGTTACTTCATTGAAATCACTCTCACTAAACATGGTGACTGGGGATCGTCGAGTGCCATTAAATATGGCCAACCGGCTGGACATGAGAGCTGCAAACCTACGCCTGTCAGAGCAGGTGGCACGGACCTCCAGCCTACTGAGAACTGAAGGAATGGCTTGATTGCTTAGCTCAACAAAGCGTTTTAAATCCGCAGCGCTGAGCACCTCGTCCCTGCAGCGTTGGCGGAATTTTGCCCTATGAGTTGCCTGGCTCTGCCGTGAGTCCCTGTCCATCTTCGCCAAGCAGAGTAACATCTTTCGAATTCCAACGACCTTAGCTTGCATACCATTTGGCCGGAACTGAATGAGATAATTCAGGAAACCTCGAATATCGGCCCGGTACATTTTTAACGTGGATGGTGCCAAACCACGGTCATCACATTGAC
>NC_050572.1:1131830-1136830 GCF_013265735.2 Oncorhynchus mykiss | reverse complement strand
TATTTATGGAAGGTCTGATGATGATTTTTTTTTTTTTTTCCACCATCTCTTTCTCTCTCTGCCGGGGCCGGCCAAGAGTGCTTTATGGACGGTTTAAGACATGACTATGGATGCAAATGCTCATTTTCCTCCGTGCACCTGGTGATTGAAAACGTGCATCTGGTAACCCAAAAATTATAAAACGGTTTTAAATACTTTTACCCGTCATTCTATTGATATAGCCCGCTAGGGGAGTGCCCCACTACGGCCCTCTCTCTGTCAGGGCCGTCCTTGGGTGCTTTTTAGACACTTTAAGAAATCACGATGGATGCAGATTGCTATTAATCCTCCGTGCAACTGGTGATTGAAAACGTGCATCTGGTAACCCAAAAATTATAAAACTGTTTTAAATCATTTTACCGGTCATTCTATTGATATAGCCCGCTAGGGGAGTGCCCCACTACGGCCCTGTCTCGGTCGGGGCCGTCCTTGGTGCTTTTTAGACACTTTAAGAAATCACGATGGATGCAGATTGCTATTAATCCTCCGTGCAACTGGTGATTGAAAACGTGCATCTGGTAACCCAAAAATTATAAAACTGTTTTAAATCATTTTACCGGTCATTCTATTGATATAGCCCGCTAGGGGAGTGCCCCACTACGGCCCTGTCTCGGTCGGGGCCGTCCTTGGTGCTTTTTAGACACTTTAAGAAATCACGATGGATGCAGATTGCTATTAATCCTCCGTGCAACTGGTGATTGAAAACGTGCATCTGGTAACCCAAAAATTATAAAACTGTTTTAAATCATTTTACCGGTCATTCTATTGATATAGCCCGCTAGGGGAGTGCCCCACTACGGCCCTGTCTCGGTCGGGGCCGTCCTTGGTGCTTTTTAGACACTTTAAGAAATCACGATGGATGCAGATTGCTATTAATCCTCCGTGCAACTGGTGATTGAAAACGTGCATCTGGTAACCCAAAAATTATAAAACTGTTTTAAATCATTTTACCGGTCATTCTATTGATATAGCCCGCTAGGGGAGTGCCCCACTACGGCCCTGTCTCGGTCGGGGCCGTCCTTGGTGCTTTTTAGACACTTTAAGAAATCACGATGGATGCAGATTGCTATTAATCCTCCGTGCAACTGGTGATTGAAAACGTGCATCTGGTAACCCAAAAATTAAAATATGGTTCAAAACCCGGGTAACACCACTCTATTTACGGACATGACAGTAGAGCTTACCCCCTGGAGCTATTGACCTCCAGGCTTGTAGGCCCTTACTCACCACCCGGGTATCACCCCTCTATTTCGGGGATGATACCAGCAGGGGACCCCCCCCCCACCTCCACAACCTCGCATACCAGGTGAACCAGGGCACCCACACTTAAGCACCCCTCCTCGGACATTAAAGCAGATAACCGCGCTGTTATGAACCGCGTGCACCTGGTCACCCAAATGGAACTTGTGCACCTGGTCACCCAAAAGGACCGGCGTGCACCTGGTCACCCAAAAGACCCGTGTGCACCTGGTCACCCAAAGGCCGGCGTGCACCTGGTCACCCAAAAGACCCGTGTGCACCTGGTCACCCAAAGGCCGGCGTGCACCTGGTCACCCAAAAGACCCGTGTGCACCTGGTCACCCAAAGGCCGGCGTGCACCTGGTCACCCAAAAGACCCGTGTGCACCTGGTCACCCAAAGGCCGGCGTGCACCTGGTCACCCAAAAGACCCGTGTGCACCTGGTCACCCAAAGGCCGGCGTGCACCTGGTCACCCAAAAGACCCGTGTGCACCTGGTCACCCAAAGGCCGGCGTGCACCTGGTCACCCAAAAGACCCGTGTGCACCTGGTCACCCAAAAGACCCGTGTGCACCTGGTCACCCAAAGGCCGGCGTGCACCTGGTCACCCAAAAGACCCGTGTGCACCTGGTCACCCAAAAGACCCGTGTGCACCTGGTCACCCAAAAGACCCGTGTGCACCTGGTCACCCAAAGGCCGGCGTGCACCTGGTCACCCAAAAGACCCGTGTGCACCTGGTCACCCAAAGGCCGGCGTGCACCTGGTCACCCAAAAGACCCGTGTGCACCTGGTCACCCAAAGGCCGGCGTGCACCTGGTCACCCAAAGGACCATGTGCACCTGGTCACCCAAAGGCCGGCGTGCACCTGGTCACCCAAAGGACCATGTGCACCTGGTCACCCAAAAGGACCATGTGCACCTGGTCACCCAAAGGACCATGTGCACCTGGTCACCCAAAGGCCGGCGTGCACCTGGTCACCCAAAAGACCCGTGTGCACCTGGTCACCCAAAGGCCGGCGTGCACCTGGTCACCCAAAGGACCATGTGCACCTGGTCACCCAAAGGCCGGCGTGCACCTGGTCACCCAAAGGACCATGTGCACCTGGTCACCCAAAAGAACCGTGTGCACCTGGTCACCCAAAGGCCGGCGTGCACCTGGTCACCCAAAAGGACCATGTGCACCTGGTCACCCAAAGGCCGGCGTGCACCTGGTCACCCAAAGGCCGGCGTGCACCTGGTCACCCAAAAGGACCGTGTGCACCTGGTCACCCAAAGGCCGGCGTGCACCTGGTCACCCAAAAGACCCGTGTGCACCTGGTCACCCAAAAGACCCGTGTGCACCTGGTCACCCAAAAGACCCGTGTGCACCTGGTCACCCAAAAGACCCGTGTGCACCTGGTCACCTAAAAATTATAAAACGGTTTTAAATATTTTTACCCGTCATTCTATTGATATAGCCCGCTAGGGGAGTGCCCCACTACGGCCCTGTCTCGGTCGGGGCCGTCCTTGGTGCTTTATGGGCACTTTAAGAAATTGCGATGGATGCAGATTGCTATTAATCCCATGTGCACCTGGTCACCCAAAAGACCCGTGTGCACCTGGTCACCCAAAAGACCCGTGTGCACCTGGTCACCTAAAAATTATAAAACGGTTTTAAATATTTTTACCCGTCATTCTATTGATATAGCCCGCTAGGGGAGTGCCCCACTACGGCCCTGTCTCGGTCGGGGCCGTCCTTGGTGCTTTATGGGCACTTTAAGAAATTGCGATGGATGCAGATTGCTATTAATCCCATGTGCACCTGGTCACCCAAAAGACCCGTGTGCACCTGGTCACCCAAAAGACCCGTGTGCACCTGGTCACCTAAAAATTATAAAACGGTTTTAAATATTTTTACCCGTCATTCTATTGATATAGCCCGCTAGGGGAGTGCCCCACTACGGCCCTGTCTCGGTCGGGGCCGTCCTTGGTGCTTTATGGGCACTTTAAGAAATTGCGATGGATGCAGATTGCTATTAATCCCATGTGCACCTGGTCACCCAAAAGACCCGTGTGCACCTGGTCACCCAAAAGACCCGTGTGCACCTGGTCACCTAAAAATTATAAAACGGTTTTAAATATTTTTACCCGTCATTCTATTGATATAGCCCGCTAGGGGAGTGCCCCACTACGGCCCTGTCTCGGTCGGGGCCGTCCTTGGTGCTTTATGGGCACTTTAAGAAATTGCGATGGATGCAGATTGCTATTAATCCCATGTGCACCTGGTCACCCAAAAGACCCGTGTGCACCTGGTCACCCAAAAGACCCGTGTGCACCTGGTCACCTAAAAATTATAAAACGGTTTTAAATATTTTTACCCGTCATTCTATTGATATAGCCCGCTAGGGGAGTGCCCCACTACGGCCCTGTCTCGGTCGGGGCCGTCCTTGGTGCTTTATGGGCACTTTAAGAAATTGCGATGGATGCAGATTGCTATTAATCACATGTGCACCTGGTCACCCAAAAGACCCGTGTGCACCTGGTCACCCAAAAGACCCGTGTGCACCTGGTCACCCAAAAGACCCGTGTGCACCTGGTCACCCAAAAATTATAAAACTGTTTTAAATACTTTTACCGGTCATTCTAATATTAAATCCCACTATGGAGCCCCACTACTGGGGAAAATTCACCGGAGGGCGCCAAAGGTAAATGGATTTTAGAATCCTCCATATATATTGTAGCTTTGGCGCACTCCAGTGAATTTTTTAAAGTACTGGGGCTTCATATTGGGAGTCCAGGTAAATGTATTTTGAAACACATTTTTAATCATTTTAATGCATAAATGACACAAATACAAGGGTGAATTTCAAACAAATATGCTTTAATTAATCAGTTAATCATTTATTGATTTGTCCCTCAATCAGTGCCCGGGCCCGGCTGGCATTTTTGGGCAAATTGTGGTACCGGTAGTGGCGTGCCTGCGTTTCCAGAGAGTGACACATATGGTCAGCCACAGTTCCTCGGTCTGTATCCAAGCCTTGGTTAAAGTTCAATGTGGCAACACTGCGTCGAATTGTACCGAAGGTCACTTTACTTCCAATACCAAACTCTGCAAAGATTTGCCCCACATACTCACACAGATTACCGTAAGGTTGACCGCAGGATGTGAAAAAGAAGAGTTCTATTTCTGAGGTCATTCCACTCAGATGAGGCCTGATTTGATGGAATCGTTTAAGCCAAGTGTATTCCTCCTGACATAGAACAATTCTGCACTCCCCAAAGCTATAGTTTGTTTTGTGGCTAGCTACACACATCTGATAACCCCCACCTTCCGGGGTTACTTCATTGAAATCACTCTCACTAAACATGGTGACTGGGATCGTCGAGTGCCATTAAATATGGCCAACCGGCTGGACATGAGAGCTGCAAACCTACGCCTGTCAGAGCAGGTGGCACGGACCTCCAGCCTACTGAGAACTGAAGGAATGGCTTGATTGCTTAGCTCAACAAAGCGTTTTAAATCCGCAGCGCTGAGCACCTCGTCCCTGCAGCGTTGGCGGAATTTTGCCCTATGAGTTGCCTGGCTCTGCCGTGAGTCCCTGTCCATCTTCGCCAAGCAGAGTAACATCTTTCGAATTCCAACGACCTTAGCTTGCATACCATTTGGCCGGAACTGAATGAGATAATTCAGGAAACCTCGAATATCGGCCCGGTACATTTTTAACGTGGATGGTGCCAAACCCAC
>NC_050572.1:1122239-1125249 GCF_013265735.2 Oncorhynchus mykiss | reverse complement strand
CTGGTCACCCAAAAGACCCGTGTGCACCTGGTCACCCAAAAGACCCGTGTGCACCTGGTCACCTAAAAATTATAAAAACGGTTTTAAATATTTTTACCCGTCATTCTATTGATATAGCCCGCTAGGGGAGTGCCCCACTACGGCCCTGTCTCGGTCGGGGCCGTCCTTGGTGCTTTATGGGCACTTTAAGAAATTTGCGATGGATGCAGATTGCTATTAATCCCATGTGCACCTGGTCACCCAAAAGGACCCGTGTGCACCTGGTCACCCAAAAGACCCGTGTGCACCTGGTCACCTAAAAATTATAAAACGGTTTTAAATATTTTTACCCGTCATTCTATTGATATAGCCCGCTAGGGGAGTGCCCCACTACGGCCCTGTCTCGGTCGGGGCCGTCCTTGGTGCTTTATGGGCACTTTAAGAAATTGCGATGGATGCAGATTGCTATTAATCACATGTGCACCTGTCACCCAAACGGCCCATGTGCACCTGGTCACCCAAAAATTTATAAAACGGTTTTAAATATTTTTACCCGTCATTCTATTGCTATAGCCCGCTAGGGGAGTGCCCCACTACGGCCCTGTCTCGGTCGGGGCCGTCCTTGGTGCTTTATGGGCACTTTAAGAAAATTGCGATGGATGCAGATTGCTATTAATCCCATGTGCACCTGGTCACCCAAAAGACCCGTGTGCACCTGGTCACCCAAAAGACCCGTGTGCACCTGGTCACCCTAAAAATTATAAAACGGTTTTAAATATTTTTACCCGTCATTCTATTGATATAGCCCGCTAGGGGAGTGCCCCACTACGGCCCTGTCTCGTCGGGGCCCGTCCTTGGTGCTTTATGGGCACTTTAAGAAATTGCGATGGATGCAGATTGCTATTAATCACATGTGCACCTGGTCACCCAAAAGACCCGTGTGCACCTGGTCACCCAAAAGACCCGTGTGCACCTGGTCACCCAAAAGACCCGTGTGCACCTGGTCACCCAAAAATTATAAAACTGTTTTAAATACTTTTACGCGTCATTCTAATATTAAATCCCACTATGGAGCCCCACTACTGGGGAAAATTCACCGGAGGGCGCCAAAGGTAAATGATTTTAGAATCCTCCATATATATTGTAGCTTTGGCGCACTCCAGTGAATTTTTTAAAGTACTGGGGCTTCATATTGGGAGTCCAGGTAAATGTATTTTGAAACACATTTTTAATCATTTTAATGCATAAATGACACAAATACAAGGGTGAATTTCAAACAAATATGCTTTAATTAATCAGTTAATCATTTATTGATTTGTCCCTCAATCAGTGCCCGGGCCCGGCTGGCATTTTTGGGCAAATTGTGGTACCGGTAGTGGCGTGCCTGCGTTTCCAGAGAGTGACACATATGGTCAGCCACAGTTCCTCGGTCTGTATCCAAGCCTTGGTTAAAGTTCAATGTGGCAACACTGCGTCGAATTGTACCGAAGGTCACTTTACTTCCAATACCAAACTCTGCAAAGATTTGCCCCACATACTCACACAGATTACCGTAAGGTTGACCGCAGGATGTGAAAAAGAAGAGTTCTATTTCTGAGGTCATTCCACTCAGATGAGGCCTGATTTGATGGAATCGTTTAAGCCAAGTGTATTCCTCCTGACATAGAACAATTCTGCACTCCCCAAAGCTATAGTTTGTTTTGTGGCTAGCTACACACATCTGATAACCCCCACCTTCCGGGGTTACTTCATTGAAATCACTCTCACTAAACATGGTGACTGGGGATCGTCGAGTGCCATTAAATATGGCCAACCGGCTGGACATGAGAGCTGCAAACCTACGCCTGTCAGAGCAGGTGGCACGGACCTCCAGCCTACTGAGAACTGAAGGAATGGCTTGATTGCTTAGCTCAACAAAGCGTTTTAAATCCGCAGCGCTGAGCACCTCGTCCCTGCAGCGTTGGCGGAATTTTGCCCTATGAGTTGCCTGGCTCTGCCGTGAGTCCCTGTCCATCTTCGCCAAGCAGAGTAACATCTTTCGAATTCCAACGACCTTAGCTTGCATACCATTTGGCCGGAACTGAATGAGATAATTCAGGAAACCTCGAATATCGGCCCGGTACATTTTTAACGTGGATGGTGCCAAACCACGGTCATCACATTGACCATACCACTCATACACACGTCTGTAGTTATCCAGAAAACACAGTCCTTCATCGGCCTTGCCCTCTGACATAATGCGGAGGAATTCCCGTACTCGGGATATACTGGTGCGACTATTGTCAATTCGTTTAACTGAAGGTTGTCTACCCGTAATATATTGTTCATATTCAGTCAAAATTACATTACTCCAAACCTCCATTCGGGACGGTACGCCGCCGCCGTCCTCATCACTCTCGCTCTCCGTGGAAGTCGCCACGTCACAGCCTTGCTCCCTCGGATCCGAGCACAGTTCACTACCGACCTGACTGACTGGCTGCACCGCCGCCGCCGACGCACCTGCCGTCTGATCACCCTCGTCCACAGGCTGCTGCTCCACGGACAACTCACTTTCAAAACACTCCAAAATCACAGGGTCCTCCGGCCGCGGTTCAACACCGTTGTCAGGCTGCATATACTGCCCCGATTCGGGCTGCTGTCTCTCACTCGAAAACCGGCTAAATTGCATAGCGTTCGTCCACTCCATAGTACCAAACTTAAGTCCATGTACAGCCTTTAAATGTCGGTCTAGCCGCACAATATTCTGTTTACAACAAAGTCCACAGTCGCGTCTTGGTCTGCTGCTCATGGCTTCTCTCTCCGGCCTTCCTCCGTGTCTCTTTGTTTGATCCACCAAACAAACTAACCCTAACAAGGGCTCAATGAGCCCCAGCTGTGGCCCAATATGGGACTAATTGGACGGGGAAGGAGAATTTGACCTCACCTCGCTGTCTCTTTACTCACGAAAGGCTGTATGGCTTAATGGTTAGGGCGCTTGACTCACAATCACCGGGTCAAGTGTTCATGCCAGGCCTGGGTAATCATTTTTTTT
>NC_050572.1:1112239-1117239 GCF_013265735.2 Oncorhynchus mykiss | reverse complement strand
GACCTCCAGGCTTGTAGGCCCTTACTCACCACCCGGGTATCACCCCTCTATTTCGGGGATGATACCAGCAGGGGACCCCCCCCCACCTCCACAACCTCGCATACCAGGTGAACCAGGGCACCCACACTTAAGCACCCCTCCTCGGACATTAAAGCAGATAACCGCGCTGTTATGAACCGCGTGCACCTGGTCACCCAAATGGAACTTGTGCACCTGGTCACCCAAAAGGACCGGCGTGCACCTGGTCACCCAAAAGACCCGTGTGCACCTGGTCACCCAAAGGCCGGCGTGCACCTGGTCACCCAAAAGACCCGTGTGCACCTGGTCACCCAAAGGCCGGCGTGCACCTGGTCACCCAAAAGACCCGTGTGCACCTGGTCACCCAAAGGCCGGCGTGCACCTGGTCACCCAAAAGACCCGTGTGCACCTGGTCACCCAAAGGCCGGCGTGCACCTGGTCACCCAAAAGACCCGTGTGCACCTGGTCACCCAAAGGCCGGCGTGCACCTGGTCACCCAAAAGACCCGTGTGCACCTGGTCACCCAAAGGCCGGCGTGCACCTGGTCACCCAAAAGACCCGTGTGCACCTGGTCACCCAAAAGACCCGTGTGCACCTGGTCACCCAAAGGCCGGCGTGCACCTGGTCACCCAAAAGACCCGTGTGCACCTGGTCACCCAAAAGACCCGTGTGCACCTGGTCACCCAAAAGACCCGTGTGCACCTGGTCACCCAAAGGCCGGCGTGCACCTGGTCACCCAAAAGACCCGTGTGCACCTGGTCACCCAAAGGCCGGCGTGCACCTGGTCACCCAAAAGACCCGTGTGCACCTGGTCACCCAAAGGCCGGCGTGCACCTGGTCACCCAAAAGACCCGTGTGCACCTGGTCACCCAAAAGACCCGTGTGCACCTGGTCACCCAAAGGCCGGCGTGCACCTGGTCACCCAAAAGACCCGTGTGCACCTGGTCACCCAAAAGACCCGTGTGCACCTGGTCACCCAAAAGACCCGTGTGCACCTGGTCACCCAAAGGCCGGCGTGCACCTGGTCACCCAAAAGACCCGTGTGCACCTGGTCACCCAAAGGCCGGCGTGCACCTGGTCACCCAAAAGACCCGTGTGCACCTGGTCACCCAAAAGACCCGTGTGCACCTGGTCACCTAAAAATTATAAAACGGTTTTAAATATTTTTACCCGTCATTCTATTGATATAGCCCGCTAGGGGAGTGCCCCACTACGGCCCTGTCTCGGTCGGGGCCGTCCTTGGTGCTTTATGGGCACTTTAAGAAATTGCGATGGATGCAGATTGCTATTAATCCCATGTGCACCTGGTCACCCAAAAGACCCGTGTGCACCTGGTCACCCAAAAGACCCGTGTGCACCTGGTCACCTAAAAATTATAAAACGGTTTTAAATATTTTTACCCGTCATTCTATTGATATAGCCCGCTAGGGGAGTGCCCCACTACGGCCCTGTCTCGGTCGGGGCCGTCCTTGGTGCTTTATGGGCACTTTAAGAAATTGCGATGGATGCAGATTGCTATTAATCCCATGTGCACCTGGTCACCCAAAAGACCCGTGTGCACCTGGTCACCCAAAAGACCCGTGTGCACCTGGTCACCTAAAAATTATAAAACGGTTTTAAATATTTTTACCCGTCATTCTATTGATATAGCCCGCTAGGGGAGTGCCCCACTACGGCCCTGTCTCGGTCGGGGCCGTCCTTGGTGCTTTATGGGCACTTTAAGAAATTGCGATGGATGCAGATTGCTATTAATCCCATGTGCACCTGGTCACCCAAAAGACCCGTGTGCACCTGGTCACCCAAAAGACCCGTGTGCACCTGGTCACCTAAAAATTATAAAACGGTTTTAAATATTTTTACCCGTCATTCTATTGATATAGCCCGCTAGGGGAGTGCCCCACTACGGCCCTGTCTCGGTCGGGGCCGTCCTTGGTGCTTTATGGGCACTTTAAGAAATTGCGATGGATGCAGATTGCTATTAATCCCATGTGCACCTGGTCACCCAAAAGACCCGTGTGCACCTGGTCACCCAAAAGACCCGTGTGCACCTGGTCACCTAAAAATTATAAAACGGTTTTAAATATTTTTACCCGTCATTCTATTGATATAGCCCGCTAGGGGAGTGCCCCACTACGGCCCTGTCTCGGTCGGGGCCGTCCTTGGTGCTTTATGGGCACTTTAAGAAATTGCGATGGATGCAGATTGCTATTAATCACATGTGCACCTGGTCACCCAAACGGCCCATGTGCACCTGGTCACCCAAAATTTATAAAACGGTTTTAAATATTTTTACCCGTCATTCTATTGCTATAGCCCGCTAGGGGAGTGCCCCACTACGGCCCTGTCTCGGTCGGGGCCGTCCTTGGTGCTTTATGGGCACTTTAAGAAATTGCGATGGATGCAGATTGCTATTAATCCCATGTGCACCTGGTCACCCAAAAGACCCGTGTGCACCTGGTCACCCAAAAGACCCGTGTGCACCTGGTCACCTAAAAATTATAAAACGGTTTTAAATATTTTTACCCGTCATTCTATTGATATAGCCCGCTAGGGGAGTGCCCCACTACGGCCCTGTCTCGGTCGGGGCCGTCCTTGGTGCTTTATGGGCACTTTAAGAAATTGCGATGGATGCAGATTGCTATTAATCCCATGTGCACCTGGTCACCCAAAAGACCCGTGTGCACCTGGTCACCCAAAAGACCCGTGTGCACCTGGTCACCTAAAAATTATAAAACGGTTTTAAATATTTTTACCCGTCATTCTATTGATATAGCCCGCTAGGGGAGTGCCCCACTACGGCCCTGTCTCGGTCGGGGCCGTCCTTGGTGCTTTATGGGCACTTTAAGAAATTGCGATGGATGCAGATTGCTATTAATCCCATGTGCACCTGGTCACCCAAAAGACCCGTGTGCACCTGGTCACCCAAAAGACCCGTGTGCACCTGGTCACCTAAAAATTATAAAACGGTTTTAAATATTTTTACCCGTCATTCTATTGATATAGCCCGCTAGGGGAGTGCCCCACTACGGCCCTGTCTCGGTCGGGGCCGTCCTTGGTGCTTTATGGGCACTTTAAGAAATTGCGATGGATGCAGATTGCTATTAATCACATGTGCACCTGGTCACCCAAACGGCCCATGTGCACCTGGTCACCCAAAATTTATAAAACGGTTTTAAATATTTTTACCCGTCATTCTATTGCTATAGCCCGCTAGGGGAGTGCCCCACTACGGCCCTGTCTCGGTCGGGGCCGTCCTTGGTGCTTTATGGGCACTTTAAGAAATTGCGATGGATGCAGATTGCTATTAATCCCATGTGCACCTGGTCACCCAAAAGACCCGTGTGCACCTGGTCACCCAAAAGACCCGTGTGCACCTGGTCACCTAAAAATTATAAAACGGTTTTAAATATTTTTACCCGTCATTCTATTGATATAGCCCGCTAGGGGAGTGCCCCACTACGGCCCTGTCTCGGTCGGGGCCGTCCTTGGTGCTTTATGGGCACTTTAAGAAATTGCGATGGATGCAGATTGCTATTAATCCCATGTGCACCTGGTCACCCAAAAGACCCGTGTGCACCTGGTCACCCAAAAGACCCGTGTGCACCTGGTCACCTAAAAATTATAAAACGGTTTTAAATATTTTTACCCGTCATTCTATTGATATAGCCCGCTAGGGGAGTGCCCCACTACGGCCCTGTCTCGGTCGGGGCCGTCCTTGGTGCTTTATGGGCACTTTAAGAAATTGCGATGGATGCAGATTGCTATTAATCACATGTGCACCTGGTCACCCAAACGGCCCATGTGCACCTGGTCACCCAAAATTTATAAAACGGTTTTAAATATTTTTACCCGTCATTCTATTGCTATAGCCCGCTAGGGGAGTGCCCCACTACGGCCCTGTCTCGGTCGGGGCCGTCCTTGGTGCTTTATGGGCACTTTAAGAAATTGCGATGGATGCAGATTGCTATTAATCCCATGTGCACCTGGTCACCCAAAAGACCCGTGTGCACCTGGTCACCCAAAAGACCCGTGTGCACCTGGTCACCTAAAAATTATAAAACGGTTTTAAATATTTTTACCCGTCATTCTATTGATATAGCCCGCTAGGGGAGTGCCCCACTACGGCCCTGTCTCGGTCGGGGCCGTCCTTGGTGCTTTATGGGCACTTTAAGAAATTGCGATGGATGCAGATTGCT
This sequence comes from Oncorhynchus mykiss, assembly GCF_013265735.2. NCBI lineage: Eukaryota > Metazoa > Chordata > Actinopteri > Salmoniformes > Salmonidae > Oncorhynchus > Oncorhynchus mykiss. Next base: position 1,113,025 of record NC_050572.1, on the reverse strand, counting down.
ATTAATCACATGTGCACCTGGTCACCCAAAAGACCCGTGTGCACCTGGTCACCCAAAAGACCCGTGTGCACCTGGTCACCCAAAAGACCCGTGTGCACCTGGTCACCCAAAAATTATAAAACTGTTTTAAATACTTTTACCGGTCATTCTAATATTAAATCCCACTATGGAGCCCCACTACTGGGGAAAATTCACCGGAGGGCGCCAAAGGTAAATGGATTTTAGAATCCTCCATATATATTGTAGCTTTGGCGCACTCCAGTGAATTTTTTAAAGTACTGGGGCTTCATATTGGGAGTCCAGGTAAATGTATTTTGAAACACATTTTTAATCATTTTAATGCATAAATGACACAAATACAAGGGTGAATTTCAAACAAATATGCTTTAATTAATCAGTTAATCATTTATTGATTTGTCCCTCAATCAGTGCCCGGGCCCGGCTGGCATTTTTGGGCAAATTGTGGTACCGGTAGTGGCGTGCCTGCGTTTCCAGAGAGTGACACATATGGTCAGCCACAGTTCCTCGGTCTGTATCCAAGCCTTGGTTAAAGTTCAATGTGGCAACACTGCGTCGAATTGTACCGAAGGTCACTTTACTTCCAATACCAAACTCTGCAAAGATTTGCCCCACATACTCACACAGATTACCGTAAGGTTGACCGCAGGATGTGAAAAAGAAGAGTTCTATTTCTGAGGTCATTCCACTCAGATGAGGCCTGATTTGATGGAATCGTTTAAGCCAAGTGTATTCCTCCTGACATAGAACAATTCTGCACTCCCCAAA
>NC_050572.1:1102239-1107239 GCF_013265735.2 Oncorhynchus mykiss | reverse complement strand
GTGCAACTGGTGATTGAAAACGTGCACCTGGTCACCCAAAACACGGTTCTCTATGCGGTTAGCGGTGTTACAGATATACATGTCCGATAATGATGCACCCTACTACGGACCTTTAGCAATGGGGGCCGGCCTGAATTATTTATGGAAGGTATGATTACTTTTTTCTCTCTCCGTGCAACTGGTGATTGAAAACGTGCACCTGGTCACCCAAAACACGGTTCTCTATGCGGTTAGCGGTGTTCCATATATTCATGTCCGGTTATGGCGCACCCTACTACGGACCTTTTCAATGGGGGCCGGTCCCAATTATTTATGGAAGGTATGATTACTTTTTTCTCTCTCCGTGCAACTGGTGATTGAAAACGTGCACCTGGTCACCCAAAACACGGTTCTCTATGCGGTTAGCGGTGTTCCATCTATTCATGTCCGCTTATGGCGCACCCTACTACGGACCTTTAGCAATGGGGGCCGGCCCGAATTATTTATGGAAGGTCTGATGATGATTTTTTTTTTTTTTTCCACCATCTCTTTCTCTCTCTGCCGGGGCCGGCCAAGAGTGCTTTATGGACGGTTTAAGACATGACTATGGATGCAAATGCTCATTTTCCTCCGTGCACCTGGTGATTGAAAACGTGCATCTGGTAACCCAAAAATTATAAAACGGTTTTAAATACTTTTACCCGTCATTCTATTGATATAGCCCGCTAGGGGAGTGCCCCACTACGGCCCTCTCTCTGTCAGGGCCGTCCTTGGGTGCTTTTTAGACACTTTAAGAAATCACGATGGATGCAGATTGCTATTAATCCTCCGTGCAACTGGTGATTGAAAACGTGCATCTGGTAACCCAAAAATTATAAAACTGTTTTAAATCATTTTACCGGTCATTCTATTGATATAGCCCGCTAGGGGAGTGCCCCACTACGGCCCTGTCTCGGTCGGGGCCGTCCTTGGTGCTTTTTAGACACTTTAAGAAATCACGATGGATGCAGATTGCTATTAATCCTCCGTGCAACTGGTGATTGAAAACGTGCATCTGGTAACCCAAAAATTATAAAACTGTTTTAAATCATTTTACCGGTCATTCTATTGATATAGCCCGCTAGGGGAGTGCCCCACTACGGCCCTGTCTCGGTCGGGGCCGTCCTTGGTGCTTTTTAGACACTTTAAGAAATCACGATGGATGCAGATTGCTATTAATCCTCCGTGCAACTGGTGATTGAAAACGTGCATCTGGTAACCCAAAAATTATAAAACTGTTTTAAATCATTTTACCGGTCATTCTATTGATATAGCCCGCTAGGGGAGTGCCCCACTACGGCCCTGTCTCGGTCGGGGCCGTCCTTGGTGCTTTTTAGACACTTTAAGAAATCACGATGGATGCAGATTGCTATTAATCCTCCGTGCAACTGGTGATTGAAAACGTGCATCTGGTAACCCAAAAATTATAAAACTGTTTTAAATCATTTTACCGGTCATTCTATTGATATAGCCCGCTAGGGGAGTGCCCCACTACGGCCCTGTCTCGGTCGGGGCCGTCCTTGGTGCTTTTTAGACACTTTAAGAAATCACGATGGATGCAGATTGCTATTAATCCTCCGTGCAACTGGTGATTGAAAACGTGCATCTGGTAACCCAAAAATTAAAATATGGTTCAAAACCCGGGTAACACCACTCTATTTACGGACATGACAGTAGAGCTTACCCCCTGGAGCTATTGACCTCCAGGCTTGTAGGCCCTTACTCACCACCCGGGTATCACCCCTCTATTTCGGGGATGATACCAGCAGGGGACCCCCCCCCACCTCCACAACCTCGCATACCAGGTGAACCAGGGCACCCACACTTAAGCACCCCTCCTCGGACATTAAAGCAGATAACCGCGCTGTTATGAACCGCGTGCACCTGGTCACCCAAATGGAACTTGTGCACCTGGTCACCCAAAAGGACCGGCGTGCACCTGGTCACCCAAAAGACCCGTGTGCACCTGGTCACCCAAAGGCCGGCGTGCACCTGGTCACCCAAAAGACCCGTGTGCACCTGGTCACCCAAAGGCCGGCGTGCACCTGGTCACCCAAAAGACCCGTGTGCACCTGGTCACCCAAAGGCCGGCGTGCACCTGGTCACCCAAAAGACCCGTGTGCACCTGGTCACCCAAAGGCCGGCGTGCACCTGGTCACCCAAAAGACCCGTGTGCACCTGGTCACCCAAAGGCCGGCGTGCACCTGGTCACCCAAAAGACCCGTGTGCACCTGGTCACCCAAAGGCCGGCGTGCACCTGGTCACCCAAAAGACCCGTGTGCACCTGGTCACCCAAAAGACCCGTGTGCACCTGGTCACCCAAAGGCCGGCGTGCACCTGGTCACCCAAAAGACCCGTGTGCACCTGGTCACCCAAAAGACCCGTGTGCACCTGGTCACCCAAAAGACCCGTGTGCACCTGGTCACCCAAAGGCCGGCGTGCACCTGGTCACCCAAAAGACCCGTGTGCACCTGGTCACCCAAAGGCCGGCGTGCACCTGGTCACCCAAAAGACCCGTGTGCACCTGGTCACCCAAAGGCCGGCGTGCACCTGGTCACCCAAAGGACCATGTGCACCTGGTCACCCAAAGGCCGGCGTGCACCTGGTCACCCAAAGGACCATGTGCACCTGGTCACCCAAAAGGACCATGTGCACCTGGTCACCCAAAGGACCATGTGCACCTGGTCACCCAAAGGCCGGCGTGCACCTGGTCACCCAAAAGACCCGTGTGCACCTGGTCACCCAAAGGCCGGCGTGCACCTGGTCACCCAAAGGACCATGTGCACCTGGTCACCCAAAGGCCGGCGTGCACCTGGTCACCCAAAGGACCATGTGCACCTGGTCACCCAAAAGAACCGTGTGCACCTGGTCACCCAAAGGCCGGCGTGCACCTGGTCACCCAAAAGGACCATGTGCACCTGGTCACCCAAAGGCCGGCGTGCACCTGGTCACCCAAAGGCCGGCGTGCACCTGGTCACCCAAAAGGACCGTGTGCACCTGGTCACCCAAAGGCCGGCGTGCACCTGGTCACCCAAAAGACCCGTGTGCACCTGGTCACCCAAAAGACCCGTGTGCACCTGGTCACCCAAAAGACCCGTGTGCACCTGGTCACCCAAAAGACCCGTGTGCACCTGGTCACCTAAAAATTATAAAACGGTTTTAAATATTTTTACCCGTCATTCTATTGATATAGCCCGCTAGGGGAGTGCCCCACTACGGCCCTGTCTCGGTCGGGGCCGTCCTTGGTGCTTTATGGGCACTTTAAGAAATTGCGATGGATGCAGATTGCTATTAATCCCATGTGCACCTGGTCACCCAAAAGACCCGTGTGCACCTGGTCACCCAAAAGACCCGTGTGCACCTGGTCACCTAAAAATTATAAAACGGTTTTAAATATTTTTACCCGTCATTCTATTGATATAGCCCGCTAGGGGAGTGCCCCACTACGGCCCTGTCTCGGTCGGGGCCGTCCTTGGTGCTTTATGGGCACTTTAAGAAATTGCGATGGATGCAGATTGCTATTAATCCCATGTGCACCTGGTCACCCAAAAGACCCGTGTGCACCTGGTCACCCAAAAGACCCGTGTGCACCTGGTCACCTAAAAATTATAAAACGGTTTTAAATATTTTTACCCGTCATTCTATTGATATAGCCCGCTAGGGGAGTGCCCCACTACGGCCCTGTCTCGGTCGGGGCCGTCCTTGGTGCTTTATGGGCACTTTAAGAAATTGCGATGGATGCAGATTGCTATTAATCCCATGTGCACCTGGTCACCCAAAAGACCCGTGTGCACCTGGTCACCCAAAAGACCCGTGTGCACCTGGTCACCTAAAAATTATAAAACGGTTTTAAATATTTTTACCCGTCATTCTATTGATATAGCCCGCTAGGGGAGTGCCCCACTACGGCCCTGTCTCGGTCGGGGCCGTCCTTGGTGCTTTATGGGCACTTTAAGAAATTGCGATGGATGCAGATTGCTATTAATCCCATGTGCACCTGGTCACCCAAAAGACCCGTGTGCACCTGGTCACCCAAAAGACCCGTGTGCACCTGGTCACCTAAAAATTATAAAACGGTTTTAAATATTTTTACCCGTCATTCTATTGATATAGCCCGCTAGGGGAGTGCCCCACTACGGCCCTGTCTCGGTCGGGGCCGTCCTTGGTGCTTTATGGGCACTTTAAGAAATTGCGATGGATGCAGATTGCTATTAATCACATGTGCACCTGGTCACCCAAAAGACCCGTGTGCACCTGGTCACCCAAAAGACCCGTGTGCACCTGGTCACCCAAAAGACCCGTGTGCACCTGGTCACCCAAAAATTATAAAACTGTTTTAAATACTTTTACCGGTCATTCTAATATTAAATCCCACTATGGAGCCCCACTACTGGGGAAAATTCACCGGAGGGCGCCAAAGGTAAATGGATTTTAGAATCCTCCATATATATTGTAGCTTTGGCGCACTCCAGTGAATTTTTTAAAGTACTGGGGCTTCATATTGGGAGTCCAGGTAAATGTATTTTGAAACACATTTTTAATCATTTTAATGCATAAATGACACAAATACAAGGGTGAATTTCAAACAAATATGCTTTAATTAATCAGTTAATCATTTATTGATTTGTCCCTCAATCAGTGCCCGGGCCCGGCTGGCATTTTTGGGCAAATTGTGGTACCGGTAGTGGCGTGCCTGCGTTTCCAGAGAGTGACACATATGGTCAGCCACAGTTCCTCGGTCTGTATCCAAGCCTTGGTTAAAGTTCAATGTGGCAACACTGCGTCGAATTGTACCGAAGGTCACTTTACTTCCAATACCAAACTCTGCAAAGATTTGCCCCACATACTCACACAGATTACCGTAAGGTTGACCGCAGGATGTGAAAAAGAAGAGTTCTATTTCTGAGGTCATTCCACTCAGATGAGGCCTGATTTGATGGAATCGTTTAAGCCAAGTGTATTCCTCCTGACATAGAACAATT
>NC_050572.1:1092239-1097239 GCF_013265735.2 Oncorhynchus mykiss | reverse complement strand
TGGTGATTGAAAACGTGCAACTGGTGATTGAAAACGTGCACCTGGTCACCCAAAACACGGTTCTCTATGCGGTTAGCGGTGTTACAGATATACATGTCCGATAATGATGCACCCTACTACGGACCTTTAGCAATGGGGGCCGGCCTGAATTATTTATGGAAGGTATGATTACTTTTTTCTCTCTCCGTGCAACTGGTGATTGAAAACGTGCACCTGGTCACCCAAAACACGGTTCTCTATGCGGTTAGCGGTGTTCCATATATTCATGTCCGGTTATGGCGCACCCTACTACGGACCTTTTCAATGGGGGCCGGTCCCAATTATTTATGGAAGGTATGATTACTTTTTTCTCTCTCCGTGCAACTGGTGATTGAAAACGTGCACCTGGTCACCCAAAACACGGTTCTCTATGCGGTTAGCGGTGTTCCATCTATTCATGTCCGCTTATGGCGCACCCTACTACGGACCTTTAGCAATGGGGGCCGGCCCGAATTATTTATGGAAGGTCTGATGATGATTTTTTTTTTTTTTTCCACCATCTCTTTCTCTCTCTGCCGGGGCCGGCCAAGAGTGCTTTATGGACGGTTTAAGACATGACTATGGATGCAAATGCTCATTTTCCTCCGTGCACCTGGTGATTGAAAACGTGCATCTGGTAACCCAAAAATTATAAAACGGTTTTAAATACTTTTACCCGTCATTCTATTGATATAGCCCGCTAGGGGAGTGCCCCACTACGGCCCTCTCTCTGTCAGGGCCGTCCTTGGGTGCTTTTTAGACACTTTAAGAAATCACGATGGATGCAGATTGCTATTAATCCTCCGTGCAACTGGTGATTGAAAACGTGCATCTGGTAACCCAAAAATTATAAAACTGTTTTAAATCATTTTACCGGTCATTCTATTGATATAGCCCGCTAGGGGAGTGCCCCACTACGGCCCTGTCTCGGTCGGGGCCGTCCTTGGTGCTTTTTAGACACTTTAAGAAATCACGATGGATGCAGATTGCTATTAATCCTCCGTGCAACTGGTGATTGAAAACGTGCATCTGGTAACCCAAAAATTATAAAACTGTTTTAAATCATTTTACCGGTCATTCTATTGATATAGCCCGCTAGGGGAGTGCCCCACTACGGCCCTGTCTCGGTCGGGGCCGTCCTTGGTGCTTTTTAGACACTTTAAGAAATCACGATGGATGCAGATTGCTATTAATCCTCCGTGCAACTGGTGATTGAAAACGTGCATCTGGTAACCCAAAAATTATAAAACTGTTTTAAATCATTTTACCGGTCATTCTATTGATATAGCCCGCTAGGGGAGTGCCCCACTACGGCCCTGTCTCGGTCGGGGCCGTCCTTGGTGCTTTTTAGACACTTTAAGAAATCACGATGGATGCAGATTGCTATTAATCCTCCGTGCAACTGGTGATTGAAAACGTGCATCTGGTAACCCAAAAATTATAAAACTGTTTTAAATCATTTTACCGGTCATTCTATTGATATAGCCCGCTAGGGGAGTGCCCCACTACGGCCCTGTCTCGGTCGGGGCCGTCCTTGGTGCTTTTTAGACACTTTAAGAAATCACGATGGATGCAGATTGCTATTAATCCTCCGTGCAACTGGTGATTGAAAACGTGCATCTGGTAACCCAAAAATTAAAATATGGTTCAAAACCCGGGTAACACCACTCTATTTACGGACATGACAGTAGAGCTTACCCCCTGGAGCTATTGACCTCCAGGCTTGTAGGCCCTTACTCACCACCCGGGTATCACCCCTCTATTTCGGGGATGATACCAGCAGGGGACCCCCCCCCACCTCCACAACCTCGCATACCAGGTGAACCAGGGCACCCACACTTAAGCACCCCTCCTCGGACATTAAAGCAGATAACCGCGCTGTTATGAACCGCGTGCACCTGGTCACCCAAATGGAACTTGTGCACCTGGTCACCCAAAAGGACCGGCGTGCACCTGGTCACCCAAAAGACCCGTGTGCACCTGGTCACCCAAAGGCCGGCGTGCACCTGGTCACCCAAAAGACCCGTGTGCACCTGGTCACCCAAAGGCCGGCGTGCACCTGGTCACCCAAAAGACCCGTGTGCACCTGGTCACCCAAAGGCCGGCGTGCACCTGGTCACCCAAAAGACCCGTGTGCACCTGGTCACCCAAAGGCCGGCGTGCACCTGGTCACCCAAAAGACCCGTGTGCACCTGGTCACCCAAAGGCCGGCGTGCACCTGGTCACCCAAAAGACCCGTGTGCACCTGGTCACCCAAAGGCCGGCGTGCACCTGGTCACCCAAAAGACCCGTGTGCACCTGGTCACCCAAAAGACCCGTGTGCACCTGGTCACCCAAAGGCCGGCGTGCACCTGGTCACCCAAAAGACCCGTGTGCACCTGGTCACCCAAAAGACCCGTGTGCACCTGGTCACCCAAAAGACCCGTGTGCACCTGGTCACCCAAAGGCCGGCGTGCACCTGGTCACCCAAAAGACCCGTGTGCACCTGGTCACCCAAAGGCCGGCGTGCACCTGGTCACCCAAAAGACCCGTGTGCACCTGGTCACCCAAAGGCCGGCGTGCACCTGGTCACCCAAAGGACCATGTGCACCTGGTCACCCAAAGGCCGGCGTGCACCTGGTCACCCAAAGGACCATGTGCACCTGGTCACCCAAAAGGACCATGTGCACCTGGTCACCCAAAGGACCATGTGCACCTGGTCACCCAAAGGCCGGCGTGCACCTGGTCACCCAAAAGACCCGTGTGCACCTGGTCACCCAAAGGCCGGCGTGCACCTGGTCACCCAAAGGACCATGTGCACCTGGTCACCCAAAGGCCGGCGTGCACCTGGTCACCCAAAGGACCATGTGCACCTGGTCACCCAAAAGAACCGTGTGCACCTGGTCACCCAAAGGCCGGCGTGCACCTGGTCACCCAAAAGGACCATGTGCACCTGGTCACCCAAAGGCCGGCGTGCACCTGGTCACCCAAAGGCCGGCGTGCACCTGGTCACCCAAAAGGACCGTGTGCACCTGGTCACCCAAAGGCCGGCGTGCACCTGGTCACCCAAAAGACCCGTGTGCACCTGGTCACCCAAAAGACCCGTGTGCACCTGGTCACCCAAAAGACCCGTGTGCACCTGGTCACCCAAAAGACCCGTGTGCACCTGGTCACCTAAAAATTATAAAACGGTTTTAAATATTTTTACCCGTCATTCTATTGATATAGCCCGCTAGGGGAGTGCCCCACTACGGCCCTGTCTCGGTCGGGGCCGTCCTTGGTGCTTTATGGGCACTTTAAGAAATTGCGATGGATGCAGATTGCTATTAATCCCATGTGCACCTGGTCACCCAAAAGACCCGTGTGCACCTGGTCACCCAAAAGACCCGTGTGCACCTGGTCACCTAAAAATTATAAAACGGTTTTAAATATTTTTACCCGTCATTCTATTGATATAGCCCGCTAGGGGAGTGCCCCACTACGGCCCTGTCTCGGTCGGGGCCGTCCTTGGTGCTTTATGGGCACTTTAAGAAATTGCGATGGATGCAGATTGCTATTAATCCCATGTGCACCTGGTCACCCAAAAGACCCGTGTGCACCTGGTCACCCAAAAGACCCGTGTGCACCTGGTCACCTAAAAATTATAAAACGGTTTTAAATATTTTTACCCGTCATTCTATTGATATAGCCCGCTAGGGGAGTGCCCCACTACGGCCCTGTCTCGGTCGGGGCCGTCCTTGGTGCTTTATGGGCACTTTAAGAAATTGCGATGGATGCAGATTGCTATTAATCCCATGTGCACCTGGTCACCCAAAAGACCCGTGTGCACCTGGTCACCCAAAAGACCCGTGTGCACCTGGTCACCTAAAAATTATAAAACGGTTTTAAATATTTTTACCCGTCATTCTATTGATATAGCCCGCTAGGGGAGTGCCCCACTACGGCCCTGTCTCGGTCGGGGCCGTCCTTGGTGCTTTATGGGCACTTTAAGAAATTGCGATGGATGCAGATTGCTATTAATCCCATGTGCACCTGGTCACCCAAAAGACCCGTGTGCACCTGGTCACCCAAAAGACCCGTGTGCACCTGGTCACCTAAAAATTATAAAACGGTTTTAAATATTTTTACCCGTCATTCTATTGATATAGCCCGCTAGGGGAGTGCCCCACTACGGCCCTGTCTCGGTCGGGGCCGTCCTTGGTGCTTTATGGGCACTTTAAGAAATTGCGATGGATGCAGATTGCTATTAATCACATGTGCACCTGGTCACCCAAAAGACCCGTGTGCACCTGGTCACCCAAAAGACCCGTGTGCACCTGGTCACCCAAAAGACCCGTGTGCACCTGGTCACCCAAAAATTATAAAACTGTTTTAAATACTTTTACCGGTCATTCTAATATTAAATCCCACTATGGAGCCCCACTACTGGGGAAAATTCACCGGAGGGCGCCAAAGGTAAATGGATTTTAGAATCCTCCATATATATTGTAGCTTTGGCGCACTCCAGTGAATTTTTTAAAGTACTGGGGCTTCATATTGGGAGTCCAGGTAAATGTATTTTGAAACACATTTTTAATCATTTTAATGCATAAATGACACAAATACAAGGGTGAATTTCAAACAAATATGCTTTAATTAATCAGTTAATCATTTATTGATTTGTCCCTCAATCAGTGCCCGGGCCCGGCTGGCATTTTTGGGCAAATTGTGGTACCGGTAGTGGCGTGCCTGCGTTTCCAGAGAGTGACACATATGGTCAGCCACAGTTCCTCGGTCTGTATCCAAGCCTTGGTTAAAGTTCAATGTGGCAACACTGCGTCGAATTGTACCGAAGGTCACTTTACTTCCAATACCAAACTCTGCAAAGATTTGCCCCACATACTCACACAGATTACCGTAAGGTTGACCGCAGGATGTGAAAAAGAAGAGTTCTATTTCTGAGGTCATTCCACTCAGATGAGGCCTGATTTGATGGAATCGTTTAAGCCAAGTGTATTCCTCCT
>NC_050572.1:1082239-1087239 GCF_013265735.2 Oncorhynchus mykiss | reverse complement strand
ACAGCCGTGCACCTGGTGATTGAAAACGTGCAACTGGTGATTGAAAACGTGCACCTGGTCACCCAAAACACGGTTCTCTATGCGGTTAGCGGTGTTACAGATATACATGTCCGATAATGATGCACCCTACTACGGACCTTTAGCAATGGGGGCCGGCCTGAATTATTTATGGAAGGTATGATTACTTTTTTCTCTCTCCGTGCAACTGGTGATTGAAAACGTGCACCTGGTCACCCAAAACACGGTTCTCTATGCGGTTAGCGGTGTTCCATATATTCATGTCCGGTTATGGCGCACCCTACTACGGACCTTTTCAATGGGGGCCGGTCCCAATTATTTATGGAAGGTATGATTACTTTTTTCTCTCTCCGTGCAACTGGTGATTGAAAACGTGCACCTGGTCACCCAAAACACGGTTCTCTATGCGGTTAGCGGTGTTCCATCTATTCATGTCCGCTTATGGCGCACCCTACTACGGACCTTTAGCAATGGGGGCCGGCCCGAATTATTTATGGAAGGTCTGATGATGATTTTTTTTTTTTTTTCCACCATCTCTTTCTCTCTCTGCCGGGGCCGGCCAAGAGTGCTTTATGGACGGTTTAAGACATGACTATGGATGCAAATGCTCATTTTCCTCCGTGCACCTGGTGATTGAAAACGTGCATCTGGTAACCCAAAAATTATAAAACGGTTTTAAATACTTTTACCCGTCATTCTATTGATATAGCCCGCTAGGGGAGTGCCCCACTACGGCCCTCTCTCTGTCAGGGCCGTCCTTGGGTGCTTTTTAGACACTTTAAGAAATCACGATGGATGCAGATTGCTATTAATCCTCCGTGCAACTGGTGATTGAAAACGTGCATCTGGTAACCCAAAAATTATAAAACTGTTTTAAATCATTTTACCGGTCATTCTATTGATATAGCCCGCTAGGGGAGTGCCCCACTACGGCCCTGTCTCGGTCGGGGCCGTCCTTGGTGCTTTTTAGACACTTTAAGAAATCACGATGGATGCAGATTGCTATTAATCCTCCGTGCAACTGGTGATTGAAAACGTGCATCTGGTAACCCAAAAATTATAAAACTGTTTTAAATCATTTTACCGGTCATTCTATTGATATAGCCCGCTAGGGGAGTGCCCCACTACGGCCCTGTCTCGGTCGGGGCCGTCCTTGGTGCTTTTTAGACACTTTAAGAAATCACGATGGATGCAGATTGCTATTAATCCTCCGTGCAACTGGTGATTGAAAACGTGCATCTGGTAACCCAAAAATTATAAAACTGTTTTAAATCATTTTACCGGTCATTCTATTGATATAGCCCGCTAGGGGAGTGCCCCACTACGGCCCTGTCTCGGTCGGGGCCGTCCTTGGTGCTTTTTAGACACTTTAAGAAATCACGATGGATGCAGATTGCTATTAATCCTCCGTGCAACTGGTGATTGAAAACGTGCATCTGGTAACCCAAAAATTATAAAACTGTTTTAAATCATTTTACCGGTCATTCTATTGATATAGCCCGCTAGGGGAGTGCCCCACTACGGCCCTGTCTCGGTCGGGGCCGTCCTTGGTGCTTTTTAGACACTTTAAGAAATCACGATGGATGCAGATTGCTATTAATCCTCCGTGCAACTGGTGATTGAAAACGTGCATCTGGTAACCCAAAAATTAAAATATGGTTCAAAACCCGGGTAACACCACTCTATTTACGGACATGACAGTAGAGCTTACCCCCTGGAGCTATTGACCTCCAGGCTTGTAGGCCCTTACTCACCACCCGGGTATCACCCCTCTATTTCGGGGATGATACCAGCAGGGGACCCCCCCCCACCTCCACAACCTCGCATACCAGGTGAACCAGGGCACCCACACTTAAGCACCCCTCCTCGGACATTAAAGCAGATAACCGCGCTGTTATGAACCGCGTGCACCTGGTCACCCAAATGGAACTTGTGCACCTGGTCACCCAAAAGGACCGGCGTGCACCTGGTCACCCAAAAGACCCGTGTGCACCTGGTCACCCAAAGGCCGGCGTGCACCTGGTCACCCAAAAGACCCGTGTGCACCTGGTCACCCAAAGGCCGGCGTGCACCTGGTCACCCAAAAGACCCGTGTGCACCTGGTCACCCAAAGGCCGGCGTGCACCTGGTCACCCAAAAGACCCGTGTGCACCTGGTCACCCAAAGGCCGGCGTGCACCTGGTCACCCAAAAGACCCGTGTGCACCTGGTCACCCAAAGGCCGGCGTGCACCTGGTCACCCAAAAGACCCGTGTGCACCTGGTCACCCAAAGGCCGGCGTGCACCTGGTCACCCAAAAGACCCGTGTGCACCTGGTCACCCAAAAGACCCGTGTGCACCTGGTCACCCAAAGGCCGGCGTGCACCTGGTCACCCAAAAGACCCGTGTGCACCTGGTCACCCAAAAGACCCGTGTGCACCTGGTCACCCAAAAGACCCGTGTGCACCTGGTCACCCAAAGGCCGGCGTGCACCTGGTCACCCAAAAGACCCGTGTGCACCTGGTCACCCAAAGGCCGGCGTGCACCTGGTCACCCAAAAGACCCGTGTGCACCTGGTCACCCAAAGGCCGGCGTGCACCTGGTCACCCAAAGGACCATGTGCACCTGGTCACCCAAAGGCCGGCGTGCACCTGGTCACCCAAAGGACCATGTGCACCTGGTCACCCAAAAGGACCATGTGCACCTGGTCACCCAAAGGACCATGTGCACCTGGTCACCCAAAGGCCGGCGTGCACCTGGTCACCCAAAAGACCCGTGTGCACCTGGTCACCCAAAGGCCGGCGTGCACCTGGTCACCCAAAGGACCATGTGCACCTGGTCACCCAAAGGCCGGCGTGCACCTGGTCACCCAAAGGACCATGTGCACCTGGTCACCCAAAAGAACCGTGTGCACCTGGTCACCCAAAGGCCGGCGTGCACCTGGTCACCCAAAAGGACCATGTGCACCTGGTCACCCAAAGGCCGGCGTGCACCTGGTCACCCAAAGGCCGGCGTGCACCTGGTCACCCAAAAGGACCGTGTGCACCTGGTCACCCAAAGGCCGGCGTGCACCTGGTCACCCAAAAGACCCGTGTGCACCTGGTCACCCAAAAGACCCGTGTGCACCTGGTCACCCAAAAGACCCGTGTGCACCTGGTCACCCAAAAGACCCGTGTGCACCTGGTCACCTAAAAATTATAAAACGGTTTTAAATATTTTTACCCGTCATTCTATTGATATAGCCCGCTAGGGGAGTGCCCCACTACGGCCCTGTCTCGGTCGGGGCCGTCCTTGGTGCTTTATGGGCACTTTAAGAAATTGCGATGGATGCAGATTGCTATTAATCCCATGTGCACCTGGTCACCCAAAAGACCCGTGTGCACCTGGTCACCCAAAAGACCCGTGTGCACCTGGTCACCTAAAAATTATAAAACGGTTTTAAATATTTTTACCCGTCATTCTATTGATATAGCCCGCTAGGGGAGTGCCCCACTACGGCCCTGTCTCGGTCGGGGCCGTCCTTGGTGCTTTATGGGCACTTTAAGAAATTGCGATGGATGCAGATTGCTATTAATCCCATGTGCACCTGGTCACCCAAAAGACCCGTGTGCACCTGGTCACCCAAAAGACCCGTGTGCACCTGGTCACCTAAAAATTATAAAACGGTTTTAAATATTTTTACCCGTCATTCTATTGATATAGCCCGCTAGGGGAGTGCCCCACTACGGCCCTGTCTCGGTCGGGGCCGTCCTTGGTGCTTTATGGGCACTTTAAGAAATTGCGATGGATGCAGATTGCTATTAATCCCATGTGCACCTGGTCACCCAAAAGACCCGTGTGCACCTGGTCACCCAAAAGACCCGTGTGCACCTGGTCACCTAAAAATTATAAAACGGTTTTAAATATTTTTACCCGTCATTCTATTGATATAGCCCGCTAGGGGAGTGCCCCACTACGGCCCTGTCTCGGTCGGGGCCGTCCTTGGTGCTTTATGGGCACTTTAAGAAATTGCGATGGATGCAGATTGCTATTAATCCCATGTGCACCTGGTCACCCAAAAGACCCGTGTGCACCTGGTCACCCAAAAGACCCGTGTGCACCTGGTCACCTAAAAATTATAAAACGGTTTTAAATATTTTTACCCGTCATTCTATTGATATAGCCCGCTAGGGGAGTGCCCCACTACGGCCCTGTCTCGGTCGGGGCCGTCCTTGGTGCTTTATGGGCACTTTAAGAAATTGCGATGGATGCAGATTGCTATTAATCACATGTGCACCTGGTCACCCAAAAGACCCGTGTGCACCTGGTCACCCAAAAGACCCGTGTGCACCTGGTCACCCAAAAGACCCGTGTGCACCTGGTCACCCAAAAATTATAAAACTGTTTTAAATACTTTTACCGGTCATTCTAATATTAAATCCCACTATGGAGCCCCACTACTGGGGAAAATTCACCGGAGGGCGCCAAAGGTAAATGGATTTTAGAATCCTCCATATATATTGTAGCTTTGGCGCACTCCAGTGAATTTTTTAAAGTACTGGGGCTTCATATTGGGAGTCCAGGTAAATGTATTTTGAAACACATTTTTAATCATTTTAATGCATAAATGACACAAATACAAGGGTGAATTTCAAACAAATATGCTTTAATTAATCAGTTAATCATTTATTGATTTGTCCCTCAATCAGTGCCCGGGCCCGGCTGGCATTTTTGGGCAAATTGTGGTACCGGTAGTGGCGTGCCTGCGTTTCCAGAGAGTGACACATATGGTCAGCCACAGTTCCTCGGTCTGTATCCAAGCCTTGGTTAAAGTTCAATGTGGCAACACTGCGTCGAATTGTACCGAAGGTCACTTTACTTCCAATACCAAACTCTGCAAAGATTTGCCCCACATACTCACACAGATTACCGTAAGGTTGACCGCAGGATGTGAAAAAGAAGAGTTCTATTTCTGAGGTCATTCCACTCAGATGAGGCCTGATTTGATGGAATCGTTTAAGCCAA
>NC_050572.1:1072239-1077239 GCF_013265735.2 Oncorhynchus mykiss | reverse complement strand
GAGTCCCACTTTTCACAGCCGTGCACCTGGTGATTGAAAACGTGCAACTGGTGATTGAAAACGTGCACCTGGTCACCCAAAACACGGTTCTCTATGCGGTTAGCGGTGTTACAGATATACATGTCCGATAATGATGCACCCTACTACGGACCTTTAGCAATGGGGGCCGGCCTGAATTATTTATGGAAGGTATGATTACTTTTTTCTCTCTCCGTGCAACTGGTGATTGAAAACGTGCACCTGGTCACCCAAAACACGGTTCTCTATGCGGTTAGCGGTGTTCCATATATTCATGTCCGGTTATGGCGCACCCTACTACGGACCTTTTCAATGGGGGCCGGTCCCAATTATTTATGGAAGGTATGATTACTTTTTTCTCTCTCCGTGCAACTGGTGATTGAAAACGTGCACCTGGTCACCCAAAACACGGTTCTCTATGCGGTTAGCGGTGTTCCATCTATTCATGTCCGCTTATGGCGCACCCTACTACGGACCTTTAGCAATGGGGGCCGGCCCGAATTATTTATGGAAGGTCTGATGATGATTTTTTTTTTTTTTTCCACCATCTCTTTCTCTCTCTGCCGGGGCCGGCCAAGAGTGCTTTATGGACGGTTTAAGACATGACTATGGATGCAAATGCTCATTTTCCTCCGTGCACCTGGTGATTGAAAACGTGCATCTGGTAACCCAAAAATTATAAAACGGTTTTAAATACTTTTACCCGTCATTCTATTGATATAGCCCGCTAGGGGAGTGCCCCACTACGGCCCTCTCTCTGTCAGGGCCGTCCTTGGGTGCTTTTTAGACACTTTAAGAAATCACGATGGATGCAGATTGCTATTAATCCTCCGTGCAACTGGTGATTGAAAACGTGCATCTGGTAACCCAAAAATTATAAAACTGTTTTAAATCATTTTACCGGTCATTCTATTGATATAGCCCGCTAGGGGAGTGCCCCACTACGGCCCTGTCTCGGTCGGGGCCGTCCTTGGTGCTTTTTAGACACTTTAAGAAATCACGATGGATGCAGATTGCTATTAATCCTCCGTGCAACTGGTGATTGAAAACGTGCATCTGGTAACCCAAAAATTATAAAACTGTTTTAAATCATTTTACCGGTCATTCTATTGATATAGCCCGCTAGGGGAGTGCCCCACTACGGCCCTGTCTCGGTCGGGGCCGTCCTTGGTGCTTTTTAGACACTTTAAGAAATCACGATGGATGCAGATTGCTATTAATCCTCCGTGCAACTGGTGATTGAAAACGTGCATCTGGTAACCCAAAAATTATAAAACTGTTTTAAATCATTTTACCGGTCATTCTATTGATATAGCCCGCTAGGGGAGTGCCCCACTACGGCCCTGTCTCGGTCGGGGCCGTCCTTGGTGCTTTTTAGACACTTTAAGAAATCACGATGGATGCAGATTGCTATTAATCCTCCGTGCAACTGGTGATTGAAAACGTGCATCTGGTAACCCAAAAATTATAAAACTGTTTTAAATCATTTTACCGGTCATTCTATTGATATAGCCCGCTAGGGGAGTGCCCCACTACGGCCCTGTCTCGGTCGGGGCCGTCCTTGGTGCTTTTTAGACACTTTAAGAAATCACGATGGATGCAGATTGCTATTAATCCTCCGTGCAACTGGTGATTGAAAACGTGCATCTGGTAACCCAAAAATTAAAATATGGTTCAAAACCCGGGTAACACCACTCTATTTACGGACATGACAGTAGAGCTTACCCCCTGGAGCTATTGACCTCCAGGCTTGTAGGCCCTTACTCACCACCCGGGTATCACCCCTCTATTTCGGGGATGATACCAGCAGGGGACCCCCCCCCACCTCCACAACCTCGCATACCAGGTGAACCAGGGCACCCACACTTAAGCACCCCTCCTCGGACATTAAAGCAGATAACCGCGCTGTTATGAACCGCGTGCACCTGGTCACCCAAATGGAACTTGTGCACCTGGTCACCCAAAAGGACCGGCGTGCACCTGGTCACCCAAAAGACCCGTGTGCACCTGGTCACCCAAAGGCCGGCGTGCACCTGGTCACCCAAAAGACCCGTGTGCACCTGGTCACCCAAAGGCCGGCGTGCACCTGGTCACCCAAAAGACCCGTGTGCACCTGGTCACCCAAAGGCCGGCGTGCACCTGGTCACCCAAAAGACCCGTGTGCACCTGGTCACCCAAAGGCCGGCGTGCACCTGGTCACCCAAAAGACCCGTGTGCACCTGGTCACCCAAAGGCCGGCGTGCACCTGGTCACCCAAAAGACCCGTGTGCACCTGGTCACCCAAAGGCCGGCGTGCACCTGGTCACCCAAAAGACCCGTGTGCACCTGGTCACCCAAAAGACCCGTGTGCACCTGGTCACCCAAAGGCCGGCGTGCACCTGGTCACCCAAAAGACCCGTGTGCACCTGGTCACCCAAAAGACCCGTGTGCACCTGGTCACCCAAAAGACCCGTGTGCACCTGGTCACCCAAAGGCCGGCGTGCACCTGGTCACCCAAAAGACCCGTGTGCACCTGGTCACCCAAAGGCCGGCGTGCACCTGGTCACCCAAAAGACCCGTGTGCACCTGGTCACCCAAAGGCCGGCGTGCACCTGGTCACCCAAAGGACCATGTGCACCTGGTCACCCAAAGGCCGGCGTGCACCTGGTCACCCAAAGGACCATGTGCACCTGGTCACCCAAAAGGACCATGTGCACCTGGTCACCCAAAGGACCATGTGCACCTGGTCACCCAAAGGCCGGCGTGCACCTGGTCACCCAAAAGACCCGTGTGCACCTGGTCACCCAAAGGCCGGCGTGCACCTGGTCACCCAAAGGACCATGTGCACCTGGTCACCCAAAGGCCGGCGTGCACCTGGTCACCCAAAGGACCATGTGCACCTGGTCACCCAAAAGAACCGTGTGCACCTGGTCACCCAAAGGCCGGCGTGCACCTGGTCACCCAAAAGGACCATGTGCACCTGGTCACCCAAAGGCCGGCGTGCACCTGGTCACCCAAAGGCCGGCGTGCACCTGGTCACCCAAAAGGACCGTGTGCACCTGGTCACCCAAAGGCCGGCGTGCACCTGGTCACCCAAAAGACCCGTGTGCACCTGGTCACCCAAAAGACCCGTGTGCACCTGGTCACCCAAAAGACCCGTGTGCACCTGGTCACCCAAAAGACCCGTGTGCACCTGGTCACCTAAAAATTATAAAACGGTTTTAAATATTTTTACCCGTCATTCTATTGATATAGCCCGCTAGGGGAGTGCCCCACTACGGCCCTGTCTCGGTCGGGGCCGTCCTTGGTGCTTTATGGGCACTTTAAGAAATTGCGATGGATGCAGATTGCTATTAATCCCATGTGCACCTGGTCACCCAAAAGACCCGTGTGCACCTGGTCACCCAAAAGACCCGTGTGCACCTGGTCACCTAAAAATTATAAAACGGTTTTAAATATTTTTACCCGTCATTCTATTGATATAGCCCGCTAGGGGAGTGCCCCACTACGGCCCTGTCTCGGTCGGGGCCGTCCTTGGTGCTTTATGGGCACTTTAAGAAATTGCGATGGATGCAGATTGCTATTAATCCCATGTGCACCTGGTCACCCAAAAGACCCGTGTGCACCTGGTCACCCAAAAGACCCGTGTGCACCTGGTCACCTAAAAATTATAAAACGGTTTTAAATATTTTTACCCGTCATTCTATTGATATAGCCCGCTAGGGGAGTGCCCCACTACGGCCCTGTCTCGGTCGGGGCCGTCCTTGGTGCTTTATGGGCACTTTAAGAAATTGCGATGGATGCAGATTGCTATTAATCCCATGTGCACCTGGTCACCCAAAAGACCCGTGTGCACCTGGTCACCCAAAAGACCCGTGTGCACCTGGTCACCTAAAAATTATAAAACGGTTTTAAATATTTTTACCCGTCATTCTATTGATATAGCCCGCTAGGGGAGTGCCCCACTACGGCCCTGTCTCGGTCGGGGCCGTCCTTGGTGCTTTATGGGCACTTTAAGAAATTGCGATGGATGCAGATTGCTATTAATCCCATGTGCACCTGGTCACCCAAAAGACCCGTGTGCACCTGGTCACCCAAAAGACCCGTGTGCACCTGGTCACCTAAAAATTATAAAACGGTTTTAAATATTTTTACCCGTCATTCTATTGATATAGCCCGCTAGGGGAGTGCCCCACTACGGCCCTGTCTCGGTCGGGGCCGTCCTTGGTGCTTTATGGGCACTTTAAGAAATTGCGATGGATGCAGATTGCTATTAATCACATGTGCACCTGGTCACCCAAAAGACCCGTGTGCACCTGGTCACCCAAAAGACCCGTGTGCACCTGGTCACCCAAAAGACCCGTGTGCACCTGGTCACCCAAAAATTATAAAACTGTTTTAAATACTTTTACCGGTCATTCTAATATTAAATCCCACTATGGAGCCCCACTACTGGGGAAAATTCACCGGAGGGCGCCAAAGGTAAATGGATTTTAGAATCCTCCATATATATTGTAGCTTTGGCGCACTCCAGTGAATTTTTTAAAGTACTGGGGCTTCATATTGGGAGTCCAGGTAAATGTATTTTGAAACACATTTTTAATCATTTTAATGCATAAATGACACAAATACAAGGGTGAATTTCAAACAAATATGCTTTAATTAATCAGTTAATCATTTATTGATTTGTCCCTCAATCAGTGCCCGGGCCCGGCTGGCATTTTTGGGCAAATTGTGGTACCGGTAGTGGCGTGCCTGCGTTTCCAGAGAGTGACACATATGGTCAGCCACAGTTCCTCGGTCTGTATCCAAGCCTTGGTTAAAGTTCAATGTGGCAACACTGCGTCGAATTGTACCGAAGGTCACTTTACTTCCAATACCAAACTCTGCAAAGATTTGCCCCACATACTCACACAGATTACCGTAAGGTTGACCGCAGGATGTGAAAAAGAAGAGTTCTATTTCTGAGGTCATTCCACTCAGATGAGGCCTGATTTGATGGA
>NC_050572.1:1062239-1067239 GCF_013265735.2 Oncorhynchus mykiss | reverse complement strand
TCGAAAAAATGACAGAGTCCCACTTTTCACAGCCGTGCACCTGGTGATTGAAAACGTGCAACTGGTGATTGAAAACGTGCACCTGGTCACCCAAAACACGGTTCTCTATGCGGTTAGCGGTGTTACAGATATACATGTCCGATAATGATGCACCCTACTACGGACCTTTAGCAATGGGGGCCGGCCTGAATTATTTATGGAAGGTATGATTACTTTTTTCTCTCTCCGTGCAACTGGTGATTGAAAACGTGCACCTGGTCACCCAAAACACGGTTCTCTATGCGGTTAGCGGTGTTCCATATATTCATGTCCGGTTATGGCGCACCCTACTACGGACCTTTTCAATGGGGGCCGGTCCCAATTATTTATGGAAGGTATGATTACTTTTTTCTCTCTCCGTGCAACTGGTGATTGAAAACGTGCACCTGGTCACCCAAAACACGGTTCTCTATGCGGTTAGCGGTGTTCCATCTATTCATGTCCGCTTATGGCGCACCCTACTACGGACCTTTAGCAATGGGGGCCGGCCCGAATTATTTATGGAAGGTCTGATGATGATTTTTTTTTTTTTTTCCACCATCTCTTTCTCTCTCTGCCGGGGCCGGCCAAGAGTGCTTTATGGACGGTTTAAGACATGACTATGGATGCAAATGCTCATTTTCCTCCGTGCACCTGGTGATTGAAAACGTGCATCTGGTAACCCAAAAATTATAAAACGGTTTTAAATACTTTTACCCGTCATTCTATTGATATAGCCCGCTAGGGGAGTGCCCCACTACGGCCCTCTCTCTGTCAGGGCCGTCCTTGGGTGCTTTTTAGACACTTTAAGAAATCACGATGGATGCAGATTGCTATTAATCCTCCGTGCAACTGGTGATTGAAAACGTGCATCTGGTAACCCAAAAATTATAAAACTGTTTTAAATCATTTTACCGGTCATTCTATTGATATAGCCCGCTAGGGGAGTGCCCCACTACGGCCCTGTCTCGGTCGGGGCCGTCCTTGGTGCTTTTTAGACACTTTAAGAAATCACGATGGATGCAGATTGCTATTAATCCTCCGTGCAACTGGTGATTGAAAACGTGCATCTGGTAACCCAAAAATTATAAAACTGTTTTAAATCATTTTACCGGTCATTCTATTGATATAGCCCGCTAGGGGAGTGCCCCACTACGGCCCTGTCTCGGTCGGGGCCGTCCTTGGTGCTTTTTAGACACTTTAAGAAATCACGATGGATGCAGATTGCTATTAATCCTCCGTGCAACTGGTGATTGAAAACGTGCATCTGGTAACCCAAAAATTATAAAACTGTTTTAAATCATTTTACCGGTCATTCTATTGATATAGCCCGCTAGGGGAGTGCCCCACTACGGCCCTGTCTCGGTCGGGGCCGTCCTTGGTGCTTTTTAGACACTTTAAGAAATCACGATGGATGCAGATTGCTATTAATCCTCCGTGCAACTGGTGATTGAAAACGTGCATCTGGTAACCCAAAAATTATAAAACTGTTTTAAATCATTTTACCGGTCATTCTATTGATATAGCCCGCTAGGGGAGTGCCCCACTACGGCCCTGTCTCGGTCGGGGCCGTCCTTGGTGCTTTTTAGACACTTTAAGAAATCACGATGGATGCAGATTGCTATTAATCCTCCGTGCAACTGGTGATTGAAAACGTGCATCTGGTAACCCAAAAATTAAAATATGGTTCAAAACCCGGGTAACACCACTCTATTTACGGACATGACAGTAGAGCTTACCCCCTGGAGCTATTGACCTCCAGGCTTGTAGGCCCTTACTCACCACCCGGGTATCACCCCTCTATTTCGGGGATGATACCAGCAGGGGACCCCCCCCCACCTCCACAACCTCGCATACCAGGTGAACCAGGGCACCCACACTTAAGCACCCCTCCTCGGACATTAAAGCAGATAACCGCGCTGTTATGAACCGCGTGCACCTGGTCACCCAAATGGAACTTGTGCACCTGGTCACCCAAAAGGACCGGCGTGCACCTGGTCACCCAAAAGACCCGTGTGCACCTGGTCACCCAAAGGCCGGCGTGCACCTGGTCACCCAAAAGACCCGTGTGCACCTGGTCACCCAAAGGCCGGCGTGCACCTGGTCACCCAAAAGACCCGTGTACACCTGGTCACCCAAAGGCCGGCGTGCACCTGGTCACCCAAAAGACCCGTGTGCACCTGGTCACCCAAAGGCCGGCGTGCACCTGGTCACCCAAAAGACCCGTGTGCACCTGGTCACCCAAAGGCCGGCGTGCACCTGGTCACCCAAAAGACCCGTGTGCACCTGGTCACCCAAAGGCCGGCGTGCACCTGGTCACCCAAAAGACCCGTGTGCACCTGGTCACCCAAAAGACCCGTGTGCACCTGGTCACCCAAAGGCCGGCGTGCACCTGGTCACCCAAAAGACCCGTGTGCACCTGGTCACCCAAAAGACCCGTGTGCACCTGGTCACCCAAAAGACCCGTGTGCACCTGGTCACCCAAAGGCCGGCGTGCACCTGGTCACCCAAAAGACCCGTGTGCACCTGGTCACCCAAAGGCCGGCGTGCACCTGGTCACCCAAAAGACCCGTGTGCACCTGGTCACCCAAAGGCCGGCGTGCACCTGGTCACCCAAAGGACCATGTGCACCTGGTCACCCAAAGGCCGGCGTGCACCTGGTCACCCAAAGGACCATGTGCACCTGGTCACCCAAAAGGACCATGTGCACCTGGTCACCCAAAGGACCATGTGCACCTGGTCACCCAAAGGCCGGCGTGCACCTGGTCACCCAAAAGACCCGTGTGCACCTGGTCACCCAAAGGCCGGCGTGCACCTGGTCACCCAAAGGACCATGTGCACCTGGTCACCCAAAGGCCGGCGTGCACCTGGTCACCCAAAGGACCATGTGCACCTGGTCACCCAAAAGAACCGTGTGCACCTGGTCACCCAAAGGCCGGCGTGCACCTGGTCACCCAAAAGGACCATGTGCACCTGGTCACCCAAAGGCCGGCGTGCACCTGGTCACCCAAAGGCCGGCGTGCACCTGGTCACCCAAAAGGACCGTGTGCACCTGGTCACCCAAAGGCCGGCGTGCACCTGGTCACCCAAAAGACCCGTGTGCACCTGGTCACCCAAAAGACCCGTGTGCACCTGGTCACCCAAAAGACCCGTGTGCACCTGGTCACCCAAAAGACCCGTGTGCACCTGGTCACCTAAAAATTATAAAACGGTTTTAAATATTTTTACCCGTCATTCTATTGATATAGCCCGCTAGGGGAGTGCCCCACTACGGCCCTGTCTCGGTCGGGGCCGTCCTTGGTGCTTTATGGGCACTTTAAGAAATTGCGATGGATGCAGATTGCTATTAATCCCATGTGCACCTGGTCACCCAAAAGACCCGTGTGCACCTGGTCACCCAAAAGACCCGTGTGCACCTGGTCACCTAAAAATTATAAAACGGTTTTAAATATTTTTACCCGTCATTCTATTGATATAGCCCGCTAGGGGAGTGCCCCACTACGGCCCTGTCTCGGTCGGGGCCGTCCTTGGTGCTTTATGGGCACTTTAAGAAATTGCGATGGATGCAGATTGCTATTAATCCCATGTGCACCTGGTCACCCAAAAGACCCGTGTGCACCTGGTCACCCAAAAGACCCGTGTGCACCTGGTCACCTAAAAATTATAAAACGGTTTTAAATATTTTTACCCGTCATTCTATTGATATAGCCCGCTAGGGGAGTGCCCCACTACGGCCCTGTCTCGGTCGGGGCCGTCCTTGGTGCTTTATGGGCACTTTAAGAAATTGCGATGGATGCAGATTGCTATTAATCCCATGTGCACCTGGTCACCCAAAAGACCCGTGTGCACCTGGTCACCCAAAAGACCCGTGTGCACCTGGTCACCTAAAAATTATAAAACGGTTTTAAATATTTTTACCCGTCATTCTATTGATATAGCCCGCTAGGGGAGTGCCCCACTACGGCCCTGTCTCGGTCGGGGCCGTCCTTGGTGCTTTATGGGCACTTTAAGAAATTGCGATGGATGCAGATTGCTATTAATCCCATGTGCACCTGGTCACCCAAAAGACCCGTGTGCACCTGGTCACCCAAAAGACCCGTGTGCACCTGGTCACCTAAAAATTATAAAACGGTTTTAAATATTTTTACCCGTCATTCTATTGATATAGCCCGCTAGGGGAGTGCCCCACTACGGCCCTGTCTCGGTCGGGGCCGTCCTTGGTGCTTTATGGGCACTTTAAGAAATTGCGATGGATGCAGATTGCTATTAATCACATGTGCACCTGGTCACCCAAAAGACCCGTGTGCACCTGGTCACCCAAAAGACCCGTGTGCACCTGGTCACCCAAAAGACCCGTGTGCACCTGGTCACCCAAAAATTATAAAACTGTTTTAAATACTTTTACCGGTCATTCTAATATTAAATCCCACTATGGAGCCCCACTACTGGGGAAAATTCACCGGAGGGCGCCAAAGGTAAATGGATTTTAGAATCCTCCATATATATTGTAGCTTTGGCGCACTCCAGTGAATTTTTTAAAGTACTGGGGCTTCATATTGGGAGTCCAGGTAAATGTATTTTGAAACACATTTTTAATCATTTTAATGCATAAATGACACAAATACAAGGGTGAATTTCAAACAAATATGCTTTAATTAATCAGTTAATCATTTATTGATTTGTCCCTCAATCAGTGCCCGGGCCCGGCTGGCATTTTTGGGCAAATTGTGGTACCGGTAGTGGCGTGCCTGCGTTTCCAGAGAGTGACACATATGGTCAGCCACAGTTCCTCGGTCTGTATCCAAGCCTTGGTTAAAGTTCAATGTGGCAACACTGCGTCGAATTGTACCGAAGGTCACTTTACTTCCAATACCAAACTCTGCAAAGATTTGCCCCACATACTCACACAGATTACCGTAAGGTTGACCGCAGGATGTGAAAAAGAAGAGTTCTATTTCTGAGGTCATTCCACTCAGATGAGG
>NC_050572.1:1049739-1057239 GCF_013265735.2 Oncorhynchus mykiss | reverse complement strand
ATTACAGAAATTGGTCGAAAAAATGACAGAGTCCCACTTTTCACAGCCGTGCACCTGGTGATTGAAAACGTGCAACTGGTGATTGAAAACGTGCACCTGGTCACCCAAAACACGGTTCTCTATGCGGTTAGCGGTGTTACAGATATACATGTCCGATAATGATGCACCCTACTACGGACCTTTTCAATGGGGGCCGGTCCCAATTATTTATGGAAGGTATGATTACTTTTTTCTCTCTCCGTGCAACTGGTGATTGAAAACGTGCACCTGGTCACCCAAAACACGGTTCTCTATGCGGTTAGCGGTGTTCCATCTATTCATGTCCGCTTATGGCGCACCCTACTACGGACCTTTAGCAATGGGGGCCGGCCCGAATTATTTATGGAAGGTCTGATGATGATTTTTTTTTTTTTCCACCATCTCTTTCTCTCTCTGCCGGGGCCGGCCAAGAGTGCTTTATGGACGGTTTAAGACATGACTATGGATGCAAATGCTCATTTTCCTCCGTGCACCTGGTGATTGAAAACGTGCATCTGGTAACCCAAAAATTATAAAACGGTTTTAAATACTTTTACCCGTCATTCTATTGATATAGCCCGCTAGGGGAGTGCCCCACTACGGCCCTCTCTCTGTCAGGGCCGTCCTTGGGTGCTTTTTAGACACTTTAAGAAATCACGATGGATGCAGATTGCTATTAATCCTCCGTGCAACTGGTGATTGAAAACGTGCATCTGGTAACCCAAAATTTCAAATATGGTTCAAAATGAATTTAAAGGCACCCCTCTCATTGTTGCCCGCTATGGGAGCACCCCACTAAGGCCCTGTCTCGGTCGGGCCCGTCCTGAGTGCTTTATAGACACTTTAAGAAATCGCGATGGATGCAGATTGCTATTAATCCTCCGTGCAACTGGTGATTGAAAATGTGCAACTGGTGATTGAAAACGTGCACCTGGTCACCCAAAACACGGTTCTCTATGCGGTTAGCGGTGTTCCATATATTCATGTCCGCTTATGGCGCACCCTACTACGGACCTTTAGCAATGGGGGCCGGCCCGAATTATTTATGGAAGGTCTGATGATGAATTTTTTTTTTTTTCACCATCTCTTTCTCTCTCTGCCGGGGCCGGCCAAGAGTGCTTTATGGACGGTTTAAAACATGACTATGGATGCAAATGCTCATTTTCCTCCGTGCACCTGGTGATTGAAAACGTGCATCTGGTAACCCAAAAATTATAAAACGGTTTTAAATACTTTTACCCGTCATTCTATTGATATAGCCCGCTAGGGGAGTGCCCCACTACGGCCCTCTCTCTGTCAGGGCCGTCCTTGGGTGCTTTTTAGACACTTTAAGAAATCACGATGGATGCAGATTGCTATTAATCCTCCGTGCAACTGGTGATTGAAAACGTGCATCTGGTAACCCAAAAATTATAAAACTGTTTTAAATCATTTTACCGGTCATTCTATTGATATAGCCCGCTAGGGGAGTGCCCCACTACGGCCCTGTCTCGGTCGGGGCCGTCCTTGGTGCTTTTTAGACACTTTAAGAAATCACGATGGATGCAGATTGCTATTAATCCTCCGTGCAACTGGTGATTGAAAACGTGCATCTGGTAACCCAAAAATTATAAAACTGTTTTAAATCATTTTACCGGTCATTCTATTGATATAGCCCGCTAGGGGAGTGCCCCACTACGGCCCTGTCTCGGTCGGGGCCGTCCTTGGTGCTTTTTAGACACTTTAAGAAATCACGATGGATGCAGATTGCTATTAATCCTCCGTGCAACTGGTGATTGAAAACGTGCATCTGGTAACCCAAAAATTATAAAACTGTTTTAAATCATTTTACCGGTCATTCTATTGATATAGCCCGCTAGGGGAGTGCCCCACTACGGCCCTGTCTCGGTCGGGGCCGTCCTTGGTGCTTTTTAGACACTTTAAGAAATCACGATGGATGCAGATTGCTATTAATCCTCCGTGCAACTGGTGATTGAAAACGTGCATCTGGTAACCCAAAAATTAAAATATGGTTCAAAACCCGGGTAACACCACTCTATTTACGGACATGACAGTAGAGCTTACCCCCTGGAGCTATTGACCTCCAGGCTTGTAGGCCCTTACTCACCACCCGGGTATCACCCCTCTATTTCGGGGATGATACCAGCAGGGGACCCCCCCCCACCTCCACAACCTCGCATACCAGGTGAACCAGGGCACCCACACTTAAGCACCCCTCCTCGGACATTAAAGCAGATAACCGCGCTGTTATGAACCGCGTGCACCTGGTCACCCAAATGGAACTTGTGCACCTGGTCACCCAAAAGGACCGGCGTGCACCTGGTCACCCAAAAGACCCGTGTGCACCTGGTCACCCAAAGGCCGGCGTGCACCTGGTCACCCAAAAGACCCGTGTGCACCTGGTCACCCAAAGGCCGGCGTGCACCTGGTCACCCAAAAGACCCGTGTGCACCTGGTCACCCAAAGGCCGGCGTGCACCTGGTCACCCAAAAGACCCGTGTGCACCTGGTCACCCAAAGGCCGGCGTGCACCTGGTCACCCAAAAGACCCGTGTGCACCTGGTCACCCAAAGGCCGGCGTGCACCTGGTCACCCAAAAGACCCGTGTGCACCTGGTCACCCAAAGGCCGGCGTGCACCTGGTCACCCAAAAGACCCGTGTGCACCTGGTCACCCAAAAGACCCGTGTGCACCTGGTCACCCAAAGGCCGGCGTGCACCTGGTCACCCAAAAGACCCGTGTGCACCTGGTCACCCAAAAGACCCGTGTGCACCTGGTCACCCAAAAGACCCGTGTGCACCTGGTCACCCAAAGGCCGGCGTGCACCTGGTCACCCAAAAGACCCGTGTGCACCTGGTCACCCAAAGGCCGGCGTGCACCTGGTCACCCAAAAGACCCGTGTGCACCTGGTCACCCAAAGGCCGGCGTGCACCTGGTCACCCAAAAGACCCGTGTGCACCTGGTCACCCAAAAGACCCGTGTGCACCTGGTCACCCAAAGGCCGGCGTGCACCTGGTCACCCAAAAGACCCGTGTGCACCTGGTCACCCAAAAGACCCGTGTGCACCTGGTCACCCAAAAGACCCGTGTGCACCTGGTCACCCAAAGGCCGGCGTGCACCTGGTCACCCAAAAGACCCGTGTGCACCTGGTCACCCAAAGGCCGGCGTGCACCTGGTCACCCAAAAGACCCGTGTGCACCTGGTCACCCAAAAGACCCGTGTGCACCTGGTCACCTAAAAATTATAAAACGGTTTTAAATATTTTTACCCGTCATTCTATTGATATAGCCCGCTAGGGGAGTGCCCCACTACGGCCCTGTCTCGGTCGGGGCCGTCCTTGGTGCTTCATGGGCACTTTAAGAAATTGCGATGGATGCAGATTGCTATTAATCCCATGTGCACCTGGTCACCCAAAAGACCCGTGTGCACCTGGTCACCCAAAAGACCCGTGTGCACCTGGTCACCTAAAAATTATAAAACGGTTTTAAATATTTTTACCCGTCATTCTATTGATATAGCCCGCTAGGGGAGTGCCCCACTACGGCCCTGTCTCGGTCGGGGCCGTCCTTGGTGCTTTATGGGCACTTTAAGAAATTGCGATGGATGCAGATTGCTATTAATCCCATGTGCACCTGGTCACCCAAAAGACCCGTGTGCACCTGGTCACCCAAAAGACCCGTGTGCACCTGGTCACCTAAAAATTATAAAACGGTTTTAAATATTTTTACCCGTCATTCTATTGATATAGCCCGCTAGGGGAGTGCCCCACTACGGCCCTGTCTCGGTCGGGGCCGTCCTTGGTGCTTTATGGGCACTTTAAGAAATTGCGATGGATGCAGATTGCTATTAATCCCATGTGCACCTGGTCACCCAAAAGACCCGTGTGCACCTGGTCACCCAAAAGACCCGTGTGCACCTGGTCACCTAAAAATTATAAAACGGTTTTAAATATTTTTACCCGTCATTCTATTGATATAGCCCGCTAGGGGAGTGCCCCACTACGGCCCTGTCTCGGTCGGGGCCGTCCTTGGTGCTTTATGGGCACTTTAAGAAATTGCGATGGATGCAGATTGCTATTAATCCCATGTGCACCTGGTCACCCAAAAGACCCGTGTGCACCTGGTCACCCAAAAGACCCGTGTGCACCTGGTCACCTAAAAATTATAAAACGGTTTTAAATATTTTTACCCGTCATTCTATTGATATAGCCCGCTAGGGGAGTGCCCCACTACGGCCCTGTCTCGGTCGGGGCCGTCCTTGGTGCTTTATGGGCACTTTAAGAAATTGCGATGGATGCAGATTGCTATTAATCACATGTGCACCTGGTCACCCAAACGGCCCATGTGCACCTGGTCACCCAAAATTTATAAAACGGTTTTAAATATTTTTACCCGTCATTCTATTGCTATAGCCCGCTAGGGGAGTGCCCCACTACGGCCCTGTCTCGGTCGGGGCCGTCCTTGGTGCTTTATGGGCACTTTAAGAAATTGCGATGGATGCAGATTGCTATTAATCCCATGTGCACCTGGTCACCCAAAAGACCCGTGTGCACCTGGTCACCCAAAAGACCCGTGTGCACCTGGTCACCTAAAAATTATAAAACGGTTTTAAATATTTTTACCCGTCATTCTATTGATATAGCCCGCTAGGGGAGTGCCCCACTACGGCCCTGTCTCGGTCGGGGCCGTCCTTGGTGCTTTATGGGCACTTTAAGAAATTGCGATGGATGCAGATTGCTATTAATCCCATGTGCACCTGGTCACCCAAAAGACCCGTGTGCACCTGGTCACCCAAAAGACCCGTGTGCACCTGGTCACCTAAAAATTATAAAACGGTTTTAAATATTTTTACCCGTCATTCTATTGATATAGCCCGCTAGGGGAGTGCCCCACTACGGCCCTGTCTCGGTCGGGGCCGTCCTTGGTGCTTTATGGGCACTTTAAGAAATTGCGATGGATGCAGATTGCTATTAATCCCATGTGCACCTGGTCACCCAAAAGACCCGTGTGCACCTGGTCACCCAAAAGACCCGTGTGCACCTGGTCACCTAAAAATTATAAAACGGTTTTAAATATTTTTACCCGTCATTCTATTGATATAGCCCGCTAGGGGAGTGCCCCACTACGGCCCTGTCTCGGTCGGGGCCGTCCTTGGTGCTTTATGGGCACTTTAAGAAATTGCGATGGATGCAGATTGCTATTAATCACATGTGCACCTGGTCACCCAAACGGCCCATGTGCACCTGGTCACCCAAAATTTATAAAACGGTTTTAAATATTTTTACCCGTCATTCTATTGCTATAGCCCGCTAGGGGAGTGCCCCACTACGGCCCTGTCTCGGTCGGGGCCGTCCTTGGTGCTTTATGGGCACTTTAAGAAATTGCGATGGATGCAGATTGCTATTAATCCCATGTGCACCTGGTCACCCAAAAGACCCGTGTGCACCTGGTCACCCAAAAGACCCGTGTGCACCTGGTCACCTAAAAATTATAAAACGGTTTTAAATATTTTTACCCGTCATTCTATTGATATAGCCCGCTAGGGGAGTGCCCCACTACGGCCCTGTCTCGGTCGGGGCCGTCCTTGGTGCTTTATGGGCACTTTAAGAAATTGCGATGGATGCAGATTGCTATTAATCCCATGTGCACCTGGTCACCCAAAAGACCCGTGTGCACCTGGTCACCCAAAAGACCCGTGTGCACCTGGTCACCTAAAAATTATAAAACGGTTTTAAATATTTTTACCCGTCATTCTATTGATATAGCCCGCTAGGGGAGTGCCCCACTACGGCCCTGTCTCGGTCGGGGCCGTCCTTGGTGCTTTATGGGCACTTTAAGAAATTGCGATGGATGCAGATTGCTATTAATCACATGTGCACCTGGTCACCCAAACGGCCCATGTGCACCTGGTCACCCAAAATTTATAAAACGGTTTTAAATATTTTTACCCGTCATTCTATTGCTATAGCCCGCTAGGGGAGTGCCCCACTACGGCCCTGTCTCGGTCGGGGCCGTCCTTGGTGCTTTATGGGCACTTTAAGAAATTGCGATGGATGCAGATTGCTATTAATCCCATGTGCACCTGGTCACCCAAAAGACCCGTGTGCACCTGGTCACCCAAAAGACCCGTGTGCACCTGGTCACCTAAAAATTATAAAACGGTTTTAAATATTTTTACCCGTCATTCTATTGATATAGCCCGCTAGGGGAGTGCCCCACTACGGCCCTGTCTCGGTCGGGGCCGTCCTTGGTGCTTTATGGGCACTTTAAGAAATTGCGATGGATGCAGATTGCTATTAATCACATGTGCACCTGGTCACCCAAAAGACCCGTGTGCACCTGGTCACCCAAAAGACCCGTGTGCACCTGGTCACCCAAAAGACCCGTGTGCACCTGGTCACCCAAAAATTATAAAACTGTTTTAAATACTTTTACCGGTCATTCTAATATTAAATCCCACTATGGAGCCCCACTACTGGGGAAAATTCACCGGAGGGCGCCAAAGGTAAATGGATTTTAGAATCCTCCATATATATTGTAGCTTTGGCGCACTCCAGTGAATTTTTTAAAGTACTGGGGCTTCATATTGGGAGTCCAGGTAAATGTATTTTGAAACACATTTTTAATCATTTTAATGCATAAATGACACAAATACAAGGGTGAATTTCAAACAAATATGCTTTAATTAATCAGTTAATCATTTATTGATTTGTCCCTCAATCAGTGCCCGGGCCCGGCTGGCATTTTTGGGCAAATTGTGGTACCGGTAGTGGCGTGCCTGCGTTTCCAGAGAGTGACACATATGGTCAGCCACAGTTCCTCGGTCTGTATCCAAGCCTTGGTTAAAGTTCAATGTGGCAACACTGCGTCGAATTGTACCGAAGGTCACTTTACTTCCAATACCAAACTCTGCAAAGATTTGCCCCACATACTCACACAGATTACCGTAAGGTTGACCGCAGGATGTGAAAAAGAAGAGTTCTATTTCTGAGGTCATTCCACTCAGATGAGGCCTGATTTGATGGAATCGTTTAAGCCAAGTGTATTCCTCCTGACATAGAACAATTCTGCACTCCCCAAAGCTATAGTTTGTTTTGTGGCTAGCTACACACATCTGATAACCCCCACCTTCCGGGGTTACTTCATTGAAATCACTCTCACTAAACATGGTGACTGGGGATCGTCGAGTGCCATTAAATATGGCCAACCGGCTGGACATGAGAGCTGCAAACCTACGCCTGTCAGAGCAGGTGGCACGGACCTCCAGCCTACTGAGAACTGAAGGAATGGCTTGATTGCTTAGCTCAACAAAGCGTTTTAAATCCGCAGCGCTGAGCACCTCGTCCCTGCAGCGTTGGCGGAATTTTGCCCTATGAGTTGCCTGGCTCTGCCGTGAGTCCCTGTCCATCTTCGCCAAGCAGAGTAACATCTTTCGAATTCCAACGACCTTAGCTTGCATACCATTTGGCCGGAACTGAATGAGAT
>NC_050572.1:1039739-1044739 GCF_013265735.2 Oncorhynchus mykiss | reverse complement strand
GCGGTGTTCCATCTATTCATGTCCGCTTATGGCGCACCCTACTACGGACCTTTAGCAATGGGGGCCGGCCCGAATTATTTATGGAAGGTCTGATGATGATTTTTTTTTTTTTTTCCACCATCTCTTTCTCTCTCTGCCGGGGCCGGCCAAGAGTGCTTTATGGACGGTTTAAGACATGACTATGGATGCAAATGCTCATTTTCCTCCGTGCACCTGGTGATTGAAAACGTGCATCTGGTAACCCAAAAATTATAAAACGGTTTTAAATACTTTTACCCGTCATTCTATTGATATAGCCCGCTAGGGGAGTGCCCCACTACGGCCCTCTCTCTGTCAGGGCCGTCCTTGGGTGCTTTTTAGACACTTTAAGAAATCACGATGGATGCAGATTGCTATTAATCCTCCGTGCAACTGGTGATTGAAAACGTGCATCTGGTAACCCAAAAATTATAAAACTGTTTTAAATCATTTTACCGGTCATTCTATTGATATAGCCCGCTAGGGGAGTGCCCCACTACGGCCCTGTCTCGGTCGGGGCCGTCCTTGGTGCTTTTTAGACACTTTAAGAAATCACGATGGATGCAGATTGCTATTAATCCTCCGTGCAACTGGTGATTGAAAACGTGCATCTGGTAACCCAAAAATTATAAAACTGTTTTAAATCATTTTACCGGTCATTCTATTGATATAGCCCGCTAGGGGAGTGCCCCACTACGGCCCTGTCTCGGTCGGGGCCGTCCTTGGTGCTTTTTAGACACTTTAAGAAATCACGATGGATGCAGATTGCTATTAATCCTCCGTGCAACTGGTGATTGAAAACGTGCATCTGGTAACCCAAAAATTATAAAACTGTTTTAAATCATTTTACCGGTCATTCTATTGATATAGCCCGCTAGGGGAGTGCCCCACTACGGCCCTGTCTCGGTCGGGGCCGTCCTTGGTGCTTTTTAGACACTTTAAGAAATCACGATGGATGCAGATTGCTATTAATCCTCCGTGCAACTGGTGATTGAAAACGTGCATCTGGTAACCCAAAAATTATAAAACTGTTTTAAATCATTTTACCGGTCATTCTATTGATATAGCCCGCTAGGGGAGTGCCCCACTACGGCCCTGTCTCGGTCGGGGCCGTCCTTGGTGCTTTTTAGACACTTTAAGAAATCACGATGGATGCAGATTGCTATTAATCCTCCGTGCAACTGGTGATTGAAAACGTGCATCTGGTAACCCAAAAATTAAAATATGGTTCAAAACCCGGGTAACACCACTCTATTTACGGACATGACAGTAGAGCTTACCCCCTGGAGCTATTGACCTCCAGGCTTGTAGGCCCTTACTCACCACCCGGGTATCACCCCTCTATTTCGGGGATGATACCAGCAGGGGACCCCCCCCCACCTCCACAACCTCGCATACCAGGTGAACCAGGGCACCCACACTTAAGCACCCCTCCTCGGACATTAAAGCAGATAACCGCGCTGTTATGAACCGCGTGCACCTGGTCACCCAAATGGAACTTGTGCACCTGGTCACCCAAAAGGACCGGCGTGCACCTGGTCACCCAAAAGACCCGTGTGCACCTGGTCACCCAAAGGCCGGCGTGCACCTGGTCACCCAAAAGACCCGTGTGCACCTGGTCACCCAAAGGCCGGCGTGCACCTGGTCACCCAAAAGACCCGTGTGCACCTGGTCACCCAAAGGCCGGCGTGCACCTGGTCACCCAAAAGACCCGTGTGCACCTGGTCACCCAAAGGCCGGCGTGCACCTGGTCACCCAAAAGACCCGTGTGCACCTGGTCACCCAAAGGCCGGCGTGCACCTGGTCACCCAAAAGACCCGTGTGCACCTGGTCACCCAAAGGCCGGCGTGCACCTGGTCACCCAAAAGACCCGTGTGCACCTGGTCACCCAAAAGACCCGTGTGCACCTGGTCACCCAAAGGCCGGCGTGCACCTGGTCACCCAAAAGACCCGTGTGCACCTGGTCACCCAAAAGACCCGTGTGCACCTGGTCACCCAAAAGACCCGTGTGCACCTGGTCACCCAAAGGCCGGCGTGCACCTGGTCACCCAAAAGACCCGTGTGCACCTGGTCACCCAAAGGCCGGCGTGCACCTGGTCACCCAAAAGACCCGTGTGCACCTGGTCACCCAAAGGCCGGCGTGCACCTGGTCACCCAAAGGACCATGTGCACCTGGTCACCCAAAGGCCGGCGTGCACCTGGTCACCCAAAGGACCATGTGCACCTGGTCACCCAAAAGGACCATGTGCACCTGGTCACCCAAAGGACCATGTGCACCTGGTCACCCAAAGGCCGGCGTGCACCTGGTCACCCAAAAGACCCGTGTGCACCTGGTCACCCAAAGGCCGGCGTGCACCTGGTCACCCAAAGGACCATGTGCACCTGGTCACCCAAAGGCCGGCGTGCACCTGGTCACCCAAAGGACCATGTGCACCTGGTCACCCAAAAGAACCGTGTGCACCTGGTCACCCAAAGGCCGGCGTGCACCTGGTCACCCAAAAGGACCATGTGCACCTGGTCACCCAAAGGCCGGCGTGCACCTGGTCACCCAAAGGCCGGCGTGCACCTGGTCACCCAAAAGGACCGTGTGCACCTGGTCACCCAAAGGCCGGCGTGCACCTGGTCACCCAAAAGACCCGTGTGCACCTGGTCACCCAAAAGACCCGTGTGCACCTGGTCACCCAAAAGACCCGTGTGCACCTGGTCACCCAAAAGACCCGTGTGCACCTGGTCACCTAAAAATTATAAAACGGTTTTAAATATTTTTACCCGTCATTCTATTGATATAGCCCGCTAGGGGAGTGCCCCACTACGGCCCTGTCTCGGTCGGGGCCGTCCTTGGTGCTTTATGGGCACTTTAAGAAATTGCGATGGATGCAGATTGCTATTAATCCCATGTGCACCTGGTCACCCAAAAGACCCGTGTGCACCTGGTCACCCAAAAGACCCGTGTGCACCTGGTCACCTAAAAATTATAAAACGGTTTTAAATATTTTTACCCGTCATTCTATTGATATAGCCCGCTAGGGGAGTGCCCCACTACGGCCCTGTCTCGGTCGGGGCCGTCCTTGGTGCTTTATGGGCACTTTAAGAAATTGCGATGGATGCAGATTGCTATTAATCCCATGTGCACCTGGTCACCCAAAAGACCCGTGTGCACCTGGTCACCCAAAAGACCCGTGTGCACCTGGTCACCTAAAAATTATAAAACGGTTTTAAATATTTTTACCCGTCATTCTATTGATATAGCCCGCTAGGGGAGTGCCCCACTACGGCCCTGTCTCGGTCGGGGCCGTCCTTGGTGCTTTATGGGCACTTTAAGAAATTGCGATGGATGCAGATTGCTATTAATCCCATGTGCACCTGGTCACCCAAAAGACCCGTGTGCACCTGGTCACCCAAAAGACCCGTGTGCACCTGGTCACCTAAAAATTATAAAACGGTTTTAAATATTTTTACCCGTCATTCTATTGATATAGCCCGCTAGGGGAGTGCCCCACTACGGCCCTGTCTCGGTCGGGGCCGTCCTTGGTGCTTTATGGGCACTTTAAGAAATTGCGATGGATGCAGATTGCTATTAATCCCATGTGCACCTGGTCACCCAAAAGACCCGTGTGCACCTGGTCACCCAAAAGACCCGTGTGCACCTGGTCACCTAAAAATTATAAAACGGTTTTAAATATTTTTACCCGTCATTCTATTGATATAGCCCGCTAGGGGAGTGCCCCACTACGGCCCTGTCTCGGTCGGGGCCGTCCTTGGTGCTTTATGGGCACTTTAAGAAATTGCGATGGATGCAGATTGCTATTAATCCCATGTGCACCTGGTCACCCAAAAGACCCGTGTGCACCTGGTCACCCAAAAGACCCGTGTGCACCTGGTCACCTAAAAATTATAAAACGGTTTTAAATATTTTTACCCGTCATTCTATTGATATAGCCCGCTAGGGGAGTGCCCCACTACGGCCCTGTCTCGGTCGGGGCCGTCCTTGGTGCTTTATGGGCACTTTAAGAAATTGCGATGGATGCAGATTGCTATTAATCACATGTGCACCTGGTCACCCAAAAGACCCGTGTGCACCTGGTCACCCAAAAGACCCGTGTGCACCTGGTCACCCAAAAGACCCGTGTGCACCTGGTCACCCAAAAATTATAAAACTGTTTTAAATACTTTTACCGGTCATTCTAATATTAAATCCCACTATGGAGCCCCACTACTGGGGAAAATTCACCGGAGGGCGCCAAAGGTAAATGGATTTTAGAATCCTCCATATATATTGTAGCTTTGGCGCACTCCAGTGAATTTTTTAAAGTACTGGGGCTTCATATTGGGAGTCCAGGTAAATGTATTTTGAAACACATTTTTAATCATTTTAATGCATAAATGACACAAATACAAGGGTGAATTTCAAACAAATATGCTTTAATTAATCAGTTAATCATTTATTGATTTGTCCCTCAATCAGTGCCCGGGCCCGGCTGGCATTTTTGGGCAAATTGTGGTACCGGTAGTGGCGTGCCTGCGTTTCCAGAGAGTGACACATATGGTCAGCCACAGTTCCTCGGTCTGTATCCAAGCCTTGGTTAAAGTTCAATGTGGCAACACTGCGTCGAATTGTACCGAAGGTCACTTTACTTCCAATACCAAACTCTGCAAAGATTTGCCCCACATACTCACACAGATTACCGTAAGGTTGACCGCAGGATGTGAAAAAGAAGAGTTCTATTTCTGAGGTCATTCCACTCAGATGAGGCCTGATTTGATGGAATCGTTTAAGCCAAGTGTATTCCTCCTGACATAGAACAATTCTGCACTCCCCAAAGCTATAGTTTGTTTTGTGGCTAGCTACACACATCTGATAACCCCCACCTTCCGGGGTTACTTCATTGAAATCACTCTCACTAAACATGGTGACTGGGGATCGTCGAGTGCCATTAAATATGGCCAACCGGCTGGACATGAGAGCTGCAAACCTACGCCTG
>NC_050572.1:300000-404639 GCF_013265735.2 Oncorhynchus mykiss | reverse complement strand
CCTCAGTGCTACAGACGGGACCACTACCGACTCCTCAGTGCTACAGACGGGACCACTACCGACTCCTCAGTGCTACAGACGGGACCACTACCGACTCCTCAGTGCTACAGACGGGACCACTACCGACTCCTCAGTGCTACAGACGGGACCACTACCGACTCCTCAGTGCTACAGACGGGACCACTACCGACTCCTCAGTGCTACAGACGGGACCACTACCGACTCCTCAGTGCTACAGACGGGACCACTACCGACTCCTCAGTGCTACAGACGGGACCACTACCGACTCCTCAGTGCTACAGACGGGACCACTACCGACTCCTCAGTGCTACAGACGGGACCACTACCGACTCCTCAGTGCTACAGACGGGACCACTACCGACTCCTCAGTGCTACAGACGGGACCACTACCGACTCCTCAGTGCTACAGACGGGACCACTACCGACTCCTCAGTACTACAGACGGGACCACTACCGACTCCTCAGTACTACAGACGGGACCACTACCGACTCCTCAGTACTACAGACGGGACCACTACCGACTCCTCAGTACTACAGACGGGACCACTACCGACTCCTCAGTACTACAGACGGGACCACTACCGACTCCTCAGTACTACAGACGGGACCACTACCGACTCCTCAGTACTACAGACGGGACCACTACCGACTCCTCAGTACTACAGACGGGACCACTACCGACTCCTCAGTACTACAGACGGGACCACTACCGACTCCTCAGTACTACAGACGGGACCACTACCGACTCCTCAGTACTACAGACGGGACCACTACCGACTCCTCAGTACTACAGACGGGACCACTACCGACTCCTCAGTACTACAGACGGGACCACTACCGACTCCTCAGTACTACAGACGGGACCACTACCGACTCCTCAGTACTACAGACGGGACCACTACCGACTCCTCAGTACTACAGACGGGACCACTACCGACTCCTCAGTACTACAGACGGGACCACTACCGACTCCTCAGTACTACCGACAGGACCACTACCGACTCCTCAGTATTACCGACAGGACCACTACCGACTCCTCAGTACTACAGACAGGACCACTACCTACTCCTCAGTACTACCGACAGGACCACTAAAGACTCCTCAGTACTACCGACAGGACCACTACCGACTCCTCCTCCTCCTCAGTATTACCGACAGGACCACTACCGACTCCTCCTCCTCAGTATTACCGACAGGACCACTACCGACTCCTCAGTACTACCGACAGGACCACTACCGACTCCTCCGACTCCTCAGTACTACCGACGGGACCACTACCGACTCCTCAGTACTACCGACGGGACCACTACCGACTCCTCAGTACTACCGACGGGACCACTACCGACTCCTCAGTACTACCGACGGGACCACTACCGACTCCTCGGTGCTACAGACGGGACCACTACCGACTCCTCGGTGCTACAGACGGGACCACTACCGACTCCTCGGTGCTACAGACGGGACCACTACCGACTCCTCGGTGCTACAGACGGGACCACTACCGACTCCTCGGTGCTACAGACGGGACCACTACCGACTCCTCGGTGCTACAGACGGGACCACTACCGACTCCTCGGTGCTACAGACGGGACCACTACCGACTCCTCGGTGCTACAGACGGGACCACTACCGACTCCTCGGTGCTACAGACGGGACCACTACCGACTCCTCGGTACTACAGAAGGGACCCCTACCGACTCCTCGGTACTACAGACGGGACCACTACCGACTCCTCAGTACTACAGAAGGGACCCCTACCGACTCCTCAGTACTACAGACGGGACCACTACCGACTCCTCAGTACTACAGACGGGACCACTACCGACTCCTCAGTACTACAGACGGGACCACTACCGACTCCTCAGTACTACAGAAGGGACCACTACCGACTCCTCCTCCTCAGTACTACCGACAGGACCACTACCGACTCCTCCTCCTCAGTACTACCGACAGGACCACTACCGACTCCTCCTCCTCAGTATTACCGACGGGACCACTACCGACTCCTCAGTACTACCGACGGGACCACTACCGACTCCTCAGTACTACCGACGGGACCACTACCGACTCCTCAGTACTACCGACGGGACCACTACCGACTCCTCAGTACTACCGACAGGACCACTACCGACTCCTCCTCCTCAGTACTACAGACAGGACCACTACCGACTCCTCAGTACTACAGACAGGACCACTACCGACTCCTCGTCCTCAGTACTACCGACAGGACCACTACCGACTCCTCAGTACTACAGACGGGACCACTACCGACTCCTCAGTACTACAGACGGGACCACTACCGACTCCTCAGTACTACAGACGGGACCACTACCGAATCCTCCTCCTCCTCAGTACTAACGACGGGACCACTACCGACTCCTCCTCCTCCTCAGTACTACCGACAGGACCACTACCGACTCCTCCTCCTCAGTATTACCGACAGGACCACTACCGACTCCTCAGTACTACAGACGGGACCACTACCGACTCCTCAGTACTACAGACGGGACCACTACCGACTCCTCAGTACTACAGACGGGACCACTACCGACTCCTCCTCCTCCTCAGTACTAACGACGGGACCACTACCAACTCCTCCTCCTCAGTACTACCGACAGGACCACTACCGACTCCTCCTCCTCAGTATTACCGACAGGACCACTACCGACTCCTCAGTACTACAGACGGGACCACTACCGACTCCTCAGTACTACAGACGGGACCACTACCGACTCCTCAGTACTACAGACGGGACCACTACCGACTCCTCAGTACTACAGACGGCACCACTACCGACTCCTCAGTACTACAGACGGGACCACTACCAACTCCTCAGTACTACAGACGGGACCACTACCGACTCCTCCTCCTCAGTACTACCGACAGGACCACTACCGACTCCTCCTCCTCAGTATTACCGACAGGACCACTACCGACTCCTCAGTACTACCGACAGGACCACTACCGACTCCTCCTCCTCAGTATTACCGACAGGACCACTACCGACTCCTCAGTACTACCGACAGGACCACTACCGACTCCTCAGTACTACCGACAGGACCACTACCGACTCCTCCTCCTCCTCAGTACTACCGACAGGACCACTACCGACTCCTCCTCCTCCTCAGTACTACAGACGGGACCACTACCGACTCCTCGTCCTCAGTACTACAGACGGGACCACTACCGACTCCTCAGTACTACAGACGGGACCACTACCGACTCCTCAGGACTACAGACGGGACCACTACCGACTCCTCAGGACTACAGACGGGACCACTACCGACTCCTCAGTACTACAGACGGGACCACTACCGACTCCTCAGTACTACAGACGGGACCACTACCGACTCCTCAGTACTACAGACGGGACCACTACCGACTCCTCAGTACTACAGACGGGACCACTACCGACTCCTCAGTACTACAGACGGGACCTCTACCGACTCCTCAGTACTACAGACGGGACCACTACCGACGGGACCACTACCGACTCCTCAGTACTACAGACGGGACCACTACCGACTACTCAGTACTAAAGACGGGACCACTACCGACTCCTCAGTACTACAGACGGGACCACTACCGACTCCTCAGTACTACAGAAGGGACCACTACCGACGACTCCTCCTCAGTACTACCGACAGGACTACTACCGACTCCTCCTCCTCAGTATTACCGACAGGACCACTACAGACTCCTCCTCCTCAGTACTACCGACAGGACCACTACAGACTCCTCCTCCTCAGTACTACCGACAGGACCACTACCGACTCCTCCTCCTCAGTACTACCGACAGGACCACTACCGACTCCTCCTCCTCAGTACTACCGACAGGACCACTACCGACAGGACCACTACCGACTCCTCCGACTCCTCAGTACTACTGACGGGACCACTACAGACTCCTCCTCCTCAGTACTACAGACGGGACCACTACCGACTCCTCAGTGCTACAGACGGGACCACTACCGACTCCTCAGTGCTACAGACGGGACCACTACCGACTCCTCAGTGCTACAGACGGGACCACTACCGACTCCTCAGTGCTACAGACGGGACCACTACCGACTCCTCAGTGCTACAGACGGGACCACTACCGACTCCTCAGTGCTACCGACGGGACCACTACCGACTCCTCAGTGCTACCGACGGGACCACTACCGACTCCTCAGTGCTACCGACGGGACCACTACCGACTCCTCAGTGCTACCGACGGGACCACTACCGACTCCTCAGTGCTACCGACGGGACCACTACCGACTCCTCAGTGCTACCGACGGGACCACTACCGACTCCTCAGTGCTACCGACGGGACCACTACCGACTCCTCAGTGCTACCGACGGGACCACTACCGACTCCTCAGTGCTACCGACGGGACCACTACCGACTCCTCAGTGCTACAGACGGGACCACTACCGACTCCTCAGTGCTACAGACGGGACCACTACCGACTCCTCAGTGCTACAGACGGGACCACTACCGACTCCTCAGTGCTACAGACGGGACCACTACCGACTCCTCAGTGCTACAGACGGGACCACTACCGACTCCTCAGTACTACAGACGGGACCACTACCGACTCCTCAGTACTACAGACGGGACCACTACCGACTCCTCAGTACTACAGACGGGACCACTACCGACTCCTCAGTACTACAGACGGGACCACTACCGACTCCTCAGTACTACAGACGGGACCACTACCGACTCCTCAGTACTACAGACGGGACCACTACCGACTCCTCAGTACTACAGACGGGACCACTACCGACTCCTCAGTACTACAGACGGGACCACTACCGACTCCTCAGTACTACAGACGGGACCACTACCGACTCCTCAGTACTACAGACGGGACCACTACCGACTCCTCAGTACTACAGACGGGACCACTACCGACTCCTCAGTACTACAGACGGGACCACTACCGACTCCTCAGTACTACAGACGGGACCACTACAGACTCCTCCTCCTCAATACTACAGACGGGACCACTACCGACTCCTCCTCCTCAATACTACAGACGGGACCACTACCGACTCCTCGTCCTCAGTACTACCGACGGGACCACTACCGACTCCTCAGTACTACAGACGGGACCACTACCGACTCCTCAGTACTACAGACGGGACCACTACCGACTCCTCAGTACTACAGACGGGACCACTACCGACTCCTCAGTACTACAGACGGGACCACTACCGACTCCTCGTCCTCAGTACTACCGACGGGACCACTACCGACTCCTCGTCCTCAGTACTACCGACGGGACCACTACCGACTCCTCAGTACTACAGACGGGACCACTACCGACTCCTCAGTACTACAGACGGGACCACTACCGACTCCTCAGTACTACAGACGGGACCACTACCGACTCCTCAGTACTACAGACGGGACCACTACCGACTCCTCAGTACTACAGACGGGAC
The DNA here is from genome assembly GCF_013265735.2 of Oncorhynchus mykiss. NCBI lineage: Eukaryota > Metazoa > Chordata > Actinopteri > Salmoniformes > Salmonidae > Oncorhynchus > Oncorhynchus mykiss. The sequence goes on along the minus strand of NC_050572.1, from coordinate 399,182 downwards.
CACTACCGACTCCTCAGTACTACAGACGGGACCACTACAGACTCCTCCTCCTCAATACTACAGACGGGACCACTACCGACTCCTCCTCCTCAATACTACAGACGGGACCACTACCGACTCCTCCTCCTCAATACTACAGACGGGACCACTACCGACTCCTCGTCCTCAGTACTACCGACGGGACCACTACCGACTCCTCAGTACTACAGACGGGACCACTACCGACTCCTCAGTACTACAGACGGGACCACTACCGACTCCTCAGTACTACAGACGGGACCACTACCGACTCCTCAGTACTACAGACGGGACCACTACCGACTCCTCAGTACTACAGACGGGACCACTACCGACTCCTCAGTACTACAGACGGGACCACTACCGACTCCTCAGTACTACAGACGGGACCACTACCGACTCCTCAGTACTACAGACGGGACCACTACCGACTCCTCAGTACTACAGACGGGACCACTACCGACTCCTCAGTACTACAGACGGGACCACTACCGACTCCTCAGTACTACAGACGGGACCACTACCGACTCCTCAGTACTACAGACGGGACCACTACCGACTCCTCAGTACTACAGACGGGACCACTACCGACTCCTCAGTACTACAGACGGGACCACTACCGACTCCTCAGTACTACAGACGGGACCACTACCGACTCCTCAGTACTACAGACGGGACCACTACCGACTCCTCAGTACTACAGACGGGACCACTACCGACTCCTCAGTACTACAGACGGGACCACTACCGACTCCTCAGTACTACAGACGGGACCACTACCGACTCCTCAGTACTACAGACGGGACCACTACCGACTCCTCAGTACTACAGACGGGACCACTACCGACTCCTCAGTACTACAGACGGGACCACTACCGACTCCTCAGTACTACAGACGGGACCACTACCGACTCCTCAGTACTACAGACGGGACCACTACCGACTCCTCAGTACTACAGACGGGACCACTACCGACTCCTCAGTACTACAGACGGGACCACTACCGACTCCTCAGTACTACAGACGGGACCACTACCGACTCCTCAGTACTACAGACGGGACCACTACCGACTCCTCAGTACTACAGACGGGACCACTACCGACTCCTCAGTACTACAGACGGGACCACTACCGACTCCTCAGTACTACAGACGGGACCACTACCGACTCCTCAGTACTACAGACGGGACCACTACCGACTCCTCAGTGCTACCGACGGGACCACTACCGACTCCTCAGTGCTACCGACGGGACCACTACCGACTCCTCAGTACTACAGACGGGACCACTACCGACTCCTCAGTACTACAGACGGGACCACTACCGACTCCTCAGTACTACAGAAGGGACCACTACCGACGACTCCTCCTCAGTACTACCGACAGGACTACTACCGACTCCTCCTCCTCAGTATTACCGACAGGACCACTACAGACTCCTCCTCCTCAGTACTACCGACAGGACCACTACAGACTCCTCCTCCTCAGTACTACCGACAGGACCACTACCGACTCCTCAGTACTACCGACGGGACCACTACCGACTCCTCAGTACTACCGACGGGACCACTACCGACTCCTCCTCCTCCTCAGTACCACCGACGGGACCACTACCGACTCCTCCTCCTCAGTATTACCGACAGGACCACTATCGACTCCTCAGTACTACCGACAGGACCACTACCGACTCCTCAGTACTACCTACAGGACAACTACCGACTCCTCAGTACTACCGACAGGACCACTACCGACTCCTCCTCCTCGTCAGTAATACCGACAGGACCACTACCGACTCCTCCTCCTCAGTACTACCGACAGGACCAATACCGACTCCTCCTCCTCAGTACTACAGACAGGACCACTACCGACTCCTCAGTACTACAGACGGGACCACTACCGACTCCTCAGTACTACAGACGGGACCACTACCGACTCCTCGTCCTCAGTACTACCGACGGGACCACTACCGACTCCTCAGTACTACAGACGGGACCACTACCGACTCCTCAGTACTACAGACGGGACCACTACCGACTCCTCAGTACTACAGACGGGACCACTACCGACTCCTCAGTACTACAGACGGGACCACTACCGACTCCTCAGTACTACAGACGGGACCACTACCGACTCCTCAGTACTACAGACGGGACCACTACCGACTCCTCAGTACTACAGACGGGACCACTACCGACTCCTCAGTACTACAGACGGGACCACTACCGACTCCTCAGTACTACAGACGGGACCACTACCGACTCCTCAGTACTACAGACGGGACCACTACCGACTCCTCAGTACTACAGACGGGACCACTACCGACTCCTCAGTACTACAGACGGGACCACTACCGACTCCTCAGTACTACAGACGGGACCACTACCGACTCCTCAGTACTACAGACGGGACCACTACCGACTCCTCAGTACTACAGACGGGACCACTACCGACTCCTCAGTACTACAGACGGGACCACTACCGACTCCTCAGTACTACCGACGGGACCACTACCGACTCCTCAGTACTACAGACGGGACCACTACCGACTCCTCAGTACTACAGACGGGACCACTACCGACTCCTCAGTACTACAGACGGGACCACTACCGACTCCTCAGTACTACAGACGGGACCACTACCGACTCCTCAGTACTACAGACGGGACCACAACCGACTCCTCAGTACTACAGACGGGACCACTACCGACTCCTCAGTACTACAGACGGGACCACTACCGACTCCTCAGTACTACAGACGGGACCACTACCGACTCCTCAGTACTACAGACGGGACCACTACCGACTCCTCAGTACTACAGACGGGACCACTACCGACTCCTCAGTACTACAGACGGGACCACTACCGACTCATCAGTACTACAGACGGGACCACTACCGACTCCTCAGTACTACAGACGGGACCACTACCGACTCCTCAGTACTACAGACGGGACCACTACCGACTCCTCAGTACTACAGACGGGACCACTACCGACTCCTCAGTACTACAGACGGGACCACTACCGACTCCTCAGTACTACAGACGGGACCACTACCGACTCCTCAGTACTACAGACGGGACCACTACCGACTCCTCAGTACTACAGACGGGACCACTACCGACTCCTCAGAACTACAGACGGGACCACTACCGACTCCTCAGTACTACAGACGGGACCACTACCGACTCCTCAGTACTACAGACGGGACCACTACCGACTCCTCAGTACTACAGACGGGACCACTACCGACTCCTCAGTACTACAGACGGGACCACTACCGACTCCTCAGTACTACAGACGGGACCACTACCGACTCCTCAGTACTACAGACGGGACCACTACCGACTCCTCAGTACTACAGACGGGACCACTACCGACTCCTCAGTACTACAGACGGGACCACTACCGACTCCTCAGTGCTACCGACGGGACCACTACCGACTCCTCAGTGCTACCGACGGGACCACTACCGACTCCTCAGTGCTACAGACGGGACCACTACCGACTCCTCAGTACTACAGACGGGACCACTACCGACTCCTCAGTACTACAGAAGGGACCACTACCGACGACTCCTCCTCAGTACTACCGACAGGACTACTACCGACTCCTCCTCCTCAGTATTACCGACAGGACCACTACAGACTCCTCCTCCTCAGTACTACCGACAGGACCACTACAGACTCCTCCTCTTCAGTACTACCGACAGGACCACTACCGACTCCTCAGTACTACCGACGGGACCACTACCGACTCCTCAGTACTACCGACGGGACCACTACCGACTCCTCCTCCTCCTCAGTACCACCGACGGGACCACTACCGACTCCTCCTCCTCAGTATTACCGACAGGACCACTATCGACTCCTCAGTACTACCGACAGGACCACTACCGACTCCTCAGTACTACCTACAGGACAACTACCGACTCCTCAGTACTACCGACAGGACCACTACCGACTCCTCCTCCTCGTCAGTAATACCGACAGGACCACTACCGACTCCTCCTCGTCAGTAATACCGACAGGACCACTACCGACTCCTCCTCCTCAGTACTACCGACAGGACCACTACCGACTCCTCAGTACTACCGACAGGACCACTACCGACTCCTCCTCCTCGTCAGTAATACCGACAGGACCACTACCGACTCCTCCTCCTCAGTACTACCGACAGGACCAATACCGACTCCTCCTCCTCAGTACTACAGACGGGACCACTACCGACTCCTCAGTACTACAGACGGGACCACTACCGACTCCTCGTCCTCAGTACTACCGACGGGACCACTACCGACTCCTCGTCCTCAGTACTACCGACGGGACCACTACCGACTCCTCAGTACTACAGACGGGACCACTACCGACTCCTCAGTACTACAGACGGGACCACTACCGACTCCTCAGTACTACAGACGGGACCACTACCGACTCCTCAGTACTACAGACGGGACCACTACCGACTCCTCAGTACTACAGACGGGACCACTACCGACTCCTCAGTACTACAGACGGGACCACTACCGACTCCTCAGTACTACAGACGGGACCACTACCGACTCCTCAGTACTACAGACGGGACCACTACCGACTCCTCAGTACTACAGACGGGACCACTACCGACTCCTCAGTACTACAGACGGGACCACTACCGACTCCTCAGTACTACAGACGGGACCACTACCGACTCCTCCTCCTCAGTACTACCGACGGGACCACTACCGACTCCTCAGTACTACAGACGGGACCACTACCGACTCCTCAGTACTACAGACGGGACCACTACCGACTCCTCAGTACTACCTACAGGACAACTACCGACTCCTCAGTACTACCGACGGGACCACTACCGACTCCTCAGTACTACAGACGGGACCACTACCGACTCCTCAGTACTACAGACGGGACCACTACCGACTCCTCAGTACTACAGACGGGACCACTACCGACTCCTCAGTACTACAGACGGGACCACTACCGACTCCTCAGTACTACAGACGGGACCACTACCGACTCCTCAGTACTACAGACGGGACCACTACCGACTCCTCAGTACTACAGACGGGACCACTACCGACTCCTCAGTACTACAGACGGGACCACTACCGACTCCTCAGTACTACAGACGGGACCACTACCGACTCCTCAGTACTACAGAAGGGACCACTACCGACGACTCCTCCTCAGTACTACCGACAGGACTACTACCGACTCCTCCTCCTCAGTATTACCGACAGGACCACTACAGACTCCTCCTCCTCAGTACTACCGACAGGACCACTACAGACTCCTCCTCCTCAGTACTACCGACAGGACCACTACCGACTCCTCCTCCTCAGTACTACCGACAGGACCACTACCGACAGGACCACTACCGACTCCTCCGACTCCTCAGTACTACCGACGGGACCACTACCGACTCCTCAGTACTACCGACGGGACCACTACAGACTCCTCCTCCTCAGTACTACAGACGGGACCACTACCGACTCCTCAGTGCTACAGACGGGACCACTACCGACTCCTCAGTGCTACAGACGGGACCACTACCGACTCCTCAGTGCTACCGACGGGACCACTACCGACTCCTCAGTGCTACCGACGGGACCACTACCGACTCCTCAGTGCTACCGACGGGACCACTACCGACTCCTCAGTGCTACAGACGGGACCACTACCGACTCCTCAGTGCTACAGACGGGACCACTACCGACTCCTCAGTGCTACAGACGGGACCACTACCGACTCCTCAGTGCTACAGACGGGACCACTACCGACTCCTCAGTGCTACAGACGGGACCACTACCGACTCCTCAGTACTACAGACGGGACCACTACCGACTCCTCAGTACTACAGACGGGACCACTACCGACTCCTCAGTACTACAGACGGGACCACTACCGACTCCTCAGTACTACAGACGGGACCACTACCGACTCCTCAGTACTACAGACGGGACCACTACCGACTCCTCAGTACTACAGACGGGACCACTACCGACTCCTCAGTACTACAGACGGGACCACTACCGACTCCTCAGTACTACAGACGGGACCACTACCGACTCCTCAGTACTACAGACGGGACCACTACCGACTCCTCAGTACTACAGACGGGACCACTACAGACTCCTCCTCCTCAATACTACAGACGGGACCACTACCGACTCCTCCTCCTCAATACTACAGACGGGACCACTACCGACTCCTCGTCCTCAGTACTACCGACGGGACCACTACCGACTCCTCAGTACTACAGACGGGACCACTACCGACTCCTCAGTACTACAGACGGGACCACTACCGACTCCTCGTCCTCAGTACTACCGACGGGACCACTACCGACTCCTCAGTACTACAGACGGGACCACTACCGACTCCTCAGTACTACAGACGGGACCACTACCGACTCCTCAGTACTACAGACGGGACCACTACCGACTCCTCAGTACTACAGACGGGACCACTACCAACTCCTCAGTACTACAGACGGGACCACTACCGACTCCTCAGTACTACAGACGGGACCACTACCGACTCCTCAGTACTACAGACGGGACCACTACCGACTCCTCAGTGCTACCGACGGGACCACTACCGACTCCTCAGTGCTACCGACGGGACCACTACCGACTCCTCAGTGCTACAGACGGGACCACTACCGACTCCTCAGTACTACAGACGGGACCACTACCGACTCCTCAGTACTACAGAAGGGACCACTACCGACGACTCCTCCTCAGTACTACCGACAGGACTACTACCGACTCCTCCTCCTCAGTATTACCGACAGGACCACTACAGACTCCTCCTCCTCAGTACTACCGACAGGACCACTACAGACTCCTCCTCTTCAGTACTACCGACAGGAACACTACCGACTCCTCAGTACTACCGACGGGACCACTACCGACTCCTCAGTACTACCGACGGGACCACTACCGACTCCTCCTCCTCCTCAGTACCACCGACGGGACCACTACCGACTCCTCCTCCTCAGTATTACCGACAGGACCACTATCGACTCCTCAGTACTACCGACAGGACCACTACCGACTCCTCAGTACTACCTACAGGACAACTACCGACTCCTCAGTACTACCGACAGGACCACTACCGACTCCTCCTCCTCGTCAGTAATACCGACAGGACCACTACCGACTCCTCCTCGTCAGTAATACCGACAGGACCACTACCGACTCCTCCTCCTCAGTACTACCGACAGGACCACTACCGACTCCTCAGTACTACCGACAGGACCACTACCGACTCCTCCTCCTCGTCAGTAATACCGACAGGACCACTACCGACTCCTCCTCCTCAGTACTACCGACAGGACCAATACCGACTCCTCCTCCTCAGTACTACAGACGGGACCACTACCGACTCCTCAGTACTACAGACGGGACCACTACCGACTCCTCGTCCTCAGTACTACCGACGGGACCACTACCGACTCCTCGTCCTCAGTACTACCGACGGGACCACTACCGACTCCTCAGTACTACAGACGGGACCACTACCGACTCCTCAGTACTACAGACGGGACCACTACCGACTCCTCAGTACTACAGACGGGACCACTACCGACTCCTCAGTACTACAGACGGGACCACTACCGACTCCTCAGTACTACAGACGGGACCACTACCGACTCCTCAGTACTACAGACGGGACCACTACCGACTCCTCAGTACTACAGACGGGACCACTACCGACTCCTCAGTACTACAGACGGGACCACTACCGACTCCTCAGTACTACAGACGGGACCACTACCGACTCCTCAGTACTACAGACGGGACCACTACCGACTCCTCAGTACTACAGACGGGACCACTACCGACTCCTCCTCCTCAGTACTACCGACGGGACCACTACCGACTCCTCAGTACTACAGACGGGACCACTACCGACTCCTCAGTACTACAGACGGGACCACTACCGACTCCTCAGTACTACCTACAGGACAACTACCGACTCCTCAGTACTACCGACGGGACCACTACCGACTCCTCAGTACTACAGACGGGACCACTACCGACTCCTCAGTACTACAGACGGGACCACTACCGACTCCTCAGTACTACAGACGGGACCACTACCGACTCCTCAGTACTACAGACGGGACCACTACCGACTCCTCAGTACTACAGACGGGACCACTACCGACTCCTCAGTACTACAGACGGGACCACTACCGACTCCTCAGTACTACAGACGGGACCACTACCGACTCCTCAGTACTACAGACGGGACCACTACCGACTCCTCAGTACTACAGACGGGACCACTACCGACTCCTCAGTACTACAGAAGGGACCACTACCGACGACTCCTCCTCAGTACTACCGACAGGACTACTACCGACTCCTCCTCCTCAGTATTACCGACAGGACCACTACAGACTCCTCCTCCTCAGTACTACCGACAGGACCACTACAGACTCCTCCTCCTCAGTACTACCGACAGGACCACTACCGACTCCTCCTCCTCAGTACTACCGACAGGACCACTACCGACAGGACCACTACCGACTCCTCCGACTCCTCAGTACTACCGACGGGACCACTACCGACTCCTCAGTACTACCGACGGGACCACTACAGACTCCTCCTCCTCAGTACTACAGACGGGACCACTACCGACTCCTCAGTGCTACAGACGGGACCACTACCGACTCCTCAGTGCTACAGACGGGACCACTACCGACTCCTCAGTGCTACCGACGGGACCACTACCGACTCCTCAGTGCTACCGACGGGACCACTACCGACTCCTCAGTGCTACCGACGGGACCACTACCGACTCCTCAGTGCTACAGACGGGACCACTACCGACTCCTCAGTGCTACAGACGGGACCACTACCGACTCCTCAGTGCTACAGACGGGACCACTACCGACTCCTCAGTGCTACAGACGGGACCACTACCGACTCCTCAGTGCTACAGACGGGACCACTACCGACTCCTCAGTGCTACAGACGGGACCACTACCGACTCCTCAGTACTACAGACGGGACCACTACCGACTCCTCAGTACTACAGACGGGACCACTACCGACTCCTCAGTACTACAGACGGGACCACTACCGACTCCTCAGTACTACAGACGGGACCACTACCGACTCCTCAGTACTACAGACGGGACCACTACCGACTCCTCAGTACTACAGACGGGACCACTACCGACTCCTCAGTACTACAGACGGGACCACTACCGACTCCTCAGTACTACAGACGGGACCACTACCGACTCCTCAGTACTACAGACGGGACCACTACCGACTCCTCAGTACTACAGACGGGACCACTACCGACTCCTCAGTACTACAGACGGGACCACTACAGACTCCTCCTCCTCAATACTACAGACGGGACCACTACCGACTCCTCCTCCTCAATACTACAGACGGGACCACTACCGACTCCTCGTCCTCAGTACTACCGACGGGACCACTACCGACTCCTCAGTACTACAGACGGGACCACTACCGACTCCTCAGTACTACAGACGGGACCACTACCGACTCCTCGTCCTCAGTACTACCGACGGGACCACTACCGACTCCTCAGTACTACAGACGGGACCACTACCGACTCCTCAGTACTACAGACGGGACCACTACCGACTCCTCGTCCTCAGTACTACCGACGGGACCACTACCGACTCCTCAGTACTACAGACGGGACCACTACCGACTCCTCAGTACTACAGACGGGACCACTACCGACTCCTCAGTACTACAGACGGGACCACTACCGACTCCTCAGTACTACAGACGGGACCACTACCGACTCCTCAGTACTACAGACGGGACCACTACCGACTCCTCAGTACTACAGACGGGACCACTACCGACTCCTCAGTACTACAGACGGGACCACTACCGACTCCTCAGTACTACAGACGGGACCACTACCGACTCCTCAGTACTACAGACGGGACCACTACCGACTCCTCAGTACTACAGACGGGACCACTACCGACTCCTCAGTACTACAGACGGGACCACTACCGACTCCTCAGTACTACAGACGGGACCACTACCGACTCCTCAGTACTACAGACGGGACCACTACCGACTCCTCAGTACTACAGACGGGACCACTACCGACTCCTCAGTACTACAGACGGGACCACTACCGACTCCTCAGTACTACAGACGGGACCACTACCGACTCCTCAGTACTACAGACGGGACCACTACAGACTCCTCCTCCTCAATACTACAGACGGGACCACTACCGACTCCTCCTCCTCAATACTACAGACGGGACCACTACCGACTCCTCCTCCTCAATACTACAGACGGGACCACTACCGACTCCTCGTCCTCAGTACTACCGACAGGACCACTACCGACTCCTCAGTACTACAGACGGGACCACTACCGACTCCTCAGTACTACAGACGGGACCACTACCGACTCCTCAGTACTACAGACGGGACCACTACCGACTCCTCAGTACTACAGACGGGACCACAACCGACTCCTCAGTACTACAGACGGGACCACAACCGACTCCTCAGTACTACAGACGGGACCACAACCGACTCCTCAGTACTACAGACGGGACCACTACCGACTCCTCAGTACTACAGACGGGACCACTACCGACTCCTCAGTACTACAGACGGGACCACTACCGACTCCTCAGTACTACAGACGGGACCACTACCGACTCCTCAGTACTACAGACGGGACCACTACCGACTCCTCAGTACTACAGACGGGACCACTACCGACTCCTCAGTACTACAGACGGGACCACTACCGACTCCTCAGTACTACAGACGGGACCACTACCGACTCCTCAGTACTACCGACGGGACCACTACCGACTCCTCAGTACTACCGACGGGACCACTACCGACTCCTCAGTACTACCGACGGGACCACTACCGACTCCTTCTCCTCCTCAGTACCACCGACGGGACCACTACCGACTCCTCCTCCTCAGTACTACCGACAGGACCACTACCGACTCCTCAGTACTACCTACAGGACAACTACCGACTCCTCAGTACTACCGACAGGACCACTACCGACTCCTCCTCCTCGTCAGTAATACCGACAGGACCACTACCGACTCCTCCTCCTCAGTATTACCGACAGGACCACTACCGACTCCTCCGACTCCTCAGTACTACAGACAGGACCACTACCGACTCCTCAGTACTACAGACAGGACCACTACCGACTCCTCAGTACTACAGACGGGACCACTACCGACTCCTCGTCCTCAGTACTACCGACGGGACCACTACCGACTCCTCAGTACTACAGACGGGACCACTACCGACTCCTCAGTACTACAGACGGGACCACTACCGACTCCTCAGTACTACAGACGGGACCACTACCGACTCCTCAGTACTACAGACGGGACCACTACCGACTCCTCAGTACTACAGACGGGACCACTACCGACTCCTCAGTACTACAGACGGGACCACTACCGACTCCTCAGTACTACAGACGGGACCACTACCGACTCCTCAGTACTACAGACGGGACCACTACCGACTCCTCAGTACTACAGACGGGACCACTACCGACTCCTCCTCCTCAGTACTACCGACAGGACCACTACCGACTCCTCCTCCTCAGTACTACAGACAGGACCACTACCGACTCCTCAGTACTACCTACAGGACAACTACCGACTCCTCAGTACTACCGACAGGACCACTACCGACTCCTCAGTACTACAGACGGGACCACTACCGACTCCTCAGTACTACAGACGGGACCACTACCGACTCCTCAGTACTACAGACGGGACCACTACCGACTCCTCAGTACTACCTACAGGACAACTACCGACTCCTCAGTACTACCGACAGGACCACTACCGACTCCTCAGTACTACAGACGGGATCACTACCGACTCCTCAGTACTACAGACGGGACCACTACCGACTCCTCAGTACTACAGACGGGACCACTACCGACTCCTCAGTACTACAGACGGGACCACTACCGACTCCTCAGTACTACAGACGGGACCACTACCGACTCCTCAGTACTACAGACGGGACCACTACCGACTCCTCAGTACTACAGACGGGACCACTACCGACTCCTCAGTACTACAGACGGGACCACTACCGACTCCTCAGTACTACAGACGGGACCACTACAGACTCCTCCTCCTCAATACTACAGACGGGACCACTACCGACTCCTCCTCCTCAATACTACAGACGGGACCACTACCGACTCCTAGTCCTCAGTACTACCGACGGGACCACTACCGACTCCTCAGTACTACCGACGGGACCACTACCGACTCCTCAGTACTACAGACGGGACCACTACCGACTCCTCAGTACTACAGACGGGACCACTACCGACTCCTCAGTACTACAGACGGGACCACTACCGACTCCTCAGTACTACAGACGGGACCACTACCGACTCCTCAGTACTACCGACGGGACCACTACCGACTCCTCAGTACTACCGACGGGACCACTACCGACTCCTCCTCCTCCTCAGTACCACCGACGGGACCACTACCGACTCCTCCTCCTCAGTACTACCGACAGGACCACTACCGACTCCTCAGTACTACCTACAGGACAACTACCGACTCCTCAGTACTACCGACAGGACCACTACCGACTCCTCCTCCTCGTCAGTAATACCGACAGGACCACTACCGACTCCTCCTCCTCAGTATTACCGACAGGACCACTACCGACTCCTCCGACTCCTCAGTACTACAGACAGGACCACTACCGACTCCTCAGTACTACAGACAGGACCACTACCGACTCCTCAGTACTACAGACGGGACCACTACCGACTCCTCGTCCTCAGTACTACCGACGGGACCACTACCGACTCCTCAGTACTACAGACGGGACCACTACCGACTCCTCAGTACTACAGACGGGACCACTACCGACTCCTCAGTACTACAGACGGGACCACTACCGACTCCTCAGTACTACCTACAGGACAACTACCGACTCCTCAGTACTACCGACAGGACCACTACCGACTCCTCAGTACTACAGACGGGACCACTACCGACTCCTAGTCCTCAGTACTACCGACGGGACCACTACCGACTCCTCAGTACTACCGACGGGACCACTACCGACTCCTCAGTACTACAGACGGGACCACTACCGACTCCTCAGTACTACAGACGGGACCACTACCGACTCCTCAGTACTACAGACGGGACCACTACCGACTCCTCAGTACTACAGACGGGACCACTACCGACTCCTCAGTACTACCGACGGGACCACTACCGACTCCTCAGTACTACCGACGGGACCACTACCGACTCCTCCTCCTCCTCAGTACCACCGACGGGACCACTACCGACTCCTCCTCCTCAGTACTACCGACAGGACCACTACCGACTCCTCAGTACTACCTACAGGACAACTACCGACTCCTCAGTACTACCGACAGGACCACTACCGACTCCTCCTCCTCGTCAGTAATACCGACAGGACCACTACCGACTCCTCCTCCTCAGTATTACCGACAGGACCACTACCGACTCCTCCGACTCCTCAGTACTACAGACAGGACCACTACCGACTCCTCAGTACTACAGACAGGACCACTACCGACTCCTCAGTACTACAGACGGGACCACTACCGACTCCTCGTCCTCAGTACTACCGACGGGACCACTACCGACTCCTCAGTACTACAGACGGGACCACTACCGACTCCTCAGTACTACAGACGGGACCACTACCGACTCCTCAGTACTACAGACGGGACCACTACCGACTCCTCAGTACTACCTACAGGACAACTACCGACTCCTCAGTACTACCGACAGGACCACTACCGACTCCTCAGTACTACAGACGGGACCACTACCGACTCCTCAGTACTACAGACGGGACCACTACCGACTCCTCAGTACTACAGACGGGACCACTACCGACTCCTCAGTACTACAGACGGGACCACTACCGACTCCTCAGTACTACAGACGGGACCACAACCGACTCCTCAGTACTACAGACGGGACCACTACCGACTCCTCAGTACTACAGACGGGACCACTACCGACTCCTCAGTACTACAGACGGGACCACTACCGACTCCTCAGTACTACAGACGGGACCACTACCGACTCCTCAGTACTACAGACGGGACCACTACAGACTCCTCCTCCTCAATACTACAGACGGGACCACTACCGACTCCTCCTCCTCAATACTACAGACGGGACCACTACCGACTCCTAGTCCTCAGTACTACCGACGGGACCACTACCGACTCCTCAGTACTACCGACGGGACCACTACCGACTCCTCAGTACTACAGACGGGACCACTACCGACTCCTCAGTACTACAGACGGGACCACTACCGACTCCTCAGTACTACAGACGGGACCACTACCGACTCCTCAGTACTACAGACGGGACCACTACCGACTCCTCAGTACTACAGACGGGACCACTACCGACTCCTCAGTACTACCGACGGGACCACTACCGACTCCTCAGTACTACCGACGGGACCACTACCGACTCCTCAGTACTACCGACGGGACCACTACCGACTCCTCAGTACTACCGACGGGACCACTACCGACTCCTCCTCCTCCTCAGTACCACCGACGGGACCACTACCGACTCCTCCTCCTCAGTACTACCGACAGGACCACTACCGACTCCTCAGTACTACCTACAGGACAACTACCGACTCCTCAGTACTACCGATAGGACCACTACCGACTCCTCCTCCTCGTCAGTAATACCGACAGGACCACTACCGACTCCTCCTCCTCAGTATTACCGACAGGACCACTACCGACTCCTCCGACTCCTCAGTACTACAGACAGGACCACTACCGACTCCTCAGTACTACAGACAGGACCACTACCGACTCCTCAGTACTACAGACGGGACCACTACCGACTCCTCGTCCTCAGTACTACCGACGGGACCACTACCGACTCCTCAGTACTACAGACGGGACCACTACCGACTCCTCAGTACTACAGACGGGACCACTACCGACTCCTCAGTACTACAGACGGGACCACTACCGACTCCTCAGTACTACAGACGGGACCACTACCGACTCCTCAGTACTACAGACGGGACCACTACCGACTCCTCAGTACTACAGACGGGACCACTACCGACTCCTCAGTACTACAGACGGGACCACTACCGACTCCTCAGTACTACAGACGGGACCACTACCGACTCCTCAGTACTACAGACGGGACCACTACCGACTCCTCAGTACTACAGACGGGACCACTACCGACTCCTCAGTACTACAGACGGGACCACTACCGACTCCTCAGTACTACAGACGGGACCACTACCGACTCCTCAGTACTACAGACGGGACCACTACCGACTCCTCAGTACTACAGACGGGACCACTACCGACTCCTCAGTACTACAGACGGGACCACTACCGACTCCTCAGTACTACAGACGGGACCACTACCGACTCCTCAGTACTACAGACGGGACCACTACCGACTCCTCAGTACTACAGACGGGACCACTACCGACTCCTCAGTACTACAGACGGGACCACTACCGACTCCTCAGTACTACCGACGGGACCACTACCGACTCCTCAGTACTACCGACGGGACCACTACCGACTCCTCAGTACTACCGACGGGACCACTACCGACTCCTCCTCCTCCTCAGTACCACCGACGGGACCACTACCGACTCCTCCTCCTCAGTATTACCGACAGGACCACTATCGACTCCTCAGTACTACCGACAGGACCACTACCGACTCCTCAGTACTACCTACAGGACAACTACCGACTCCTCAGTACTACCGACAGGACCACTACCGACTCCTCCTCCTCGTCAGTAATACCGACAGGACCACTACCGACTCCTCCTCCTCAGTATTATCGACAGGACCACTACCGACTCCTCCGACTCCTCAGTACTACCGACAGGACCACTACCGACTCCTCCTCCTCAGTACTACAGACAGGACCACTACAGACTCCTCCTCCTCAATACTACAGACAGGACCACTACCGACTCCTCAGTACTACAGACAGGACCACTACCGACTCCTCAGTACTACAGACGGGACCACTACCGACTCCTCGTCCTCAGTACTACCGACGGGACCACTACCGACTCCTCAGTACTACAGACGGGACCACTACCGACTCCTCAGTACTACAGACGGGACCACTACCGACTCCTCAGTACTACAGACGGGACCACTACCGACTCCTCAGTACTACAGACGGGACCACTACCGACTCCTCAGTACTACAGACGGGACCACTACCGACTCCTCAGTACTACAGACGGGACCACTACCGACTCCTCAGTACTACAGACGGGACCACTACCGACTCCTCAGTACTACAGACGGGACCACTACCGACTCCTCCTCCTCAGTACTACCGACAGGACCACTACCGACTCCTCCTCCTCAGTACTACAGACAGGACCACTACCGACTCCTCAGTACTACCTACAGGACAACTACCGACTCCTCAGTACTACCGACAGGACCACTACCGACTCCTCCTCCTCGTCAGTAATACCGACAGGACCACTACCGACTCCTCCTCCTCAGTATTACCGACAGGACCACTACCGACTCCTCCTCCTCAGTATTACCGACAGGACCACTACCGACTCCTCCGACTCCTCAGTACTACCGACAGGACCACTACCGACTCCTCCTCCTCAGTACTACAGACAGGACCACTACCGACTCCTCAGTACTACAGACGGGACCACTACCGACTCCTCGTCCTCAGTACTACCGACGGGACCACTACCGACTCCTCAGTACTACAGACGGGACCACTACCGACTCCTCGTCCTCAGTACTACCGACGGGACCACTACCGACTCCTCGTCCTCAGTACTACAGACAGGACCACTACCGACTCCTCAGTACTACAGACGGGACCACTACCGACTCCTCAGTACTACAGACGGGACCACTACCGACTCCTCAGTACTACAGACGGGACCACTACCGACTCCTCAGTACTACAGACGGGACCACTACCGACTCCTCAGTACTACAGACGGGACCACTACCGACTCCTCAGTACTACAGACGGGACCACTACCGACTCCTCAGTACTACAGACGGGACCACTACCGACTCCTCAGTACTACAGACGGGACCACTACCGACTCCTCAGTACTACAGACGGGACCACTACCGACTCCTCCTCCTCAGTACTACCGACAGGACCACTACCGACTCCTCCTCCTCAGTACTACAGACAGGACCACTACCGACTCCTCAGTACTACCTACAGGACAACTACCGACTCCTCAGTACTACCGACAGGACCACTACCGACTCCTCCTCCTCGTCAGTAATACCGACAGGACCACTACCGACTCCTCCTCCTCAGTATTACCGACAGGACCACTACCGACTCCTCCTCCTCAGTATTACCGACAGGACCACTACCGACTCCTCCGACTCCTCAGTACTACCGACAGGACCACTACCGACTCCTCCTCCTCAGTACTACAGACAGGACCACTACCGACTCCTCAGTACTACAGACGGGACCACTACCGACTCCTCGTCCTCAGTACTACCGACGGGACCACTACCGACTCCTCAGTACTACAGACGGGACCACTACCGACTCCTCGTCCTCAGTACTACCGACGGGACCACTACCGACTCCTCGTCCTCAGTACTACAGACAGGACCACTACCGACTCCTCAGTACTACAGACGGGACCACTACCGACTCCTCAGTACTACAGACGGGACCACTACCGACTCCTCAGTACTACAGACGGGACCACTACCGACTCCTCAGTACTACAGACGGGACCACTACCGACTCCTCAGTACTACAGACGGGACCACTACCGACTCCTCAGTACTACAGACGGGACCACTACCGACTCCTCAGTACTACAGACGGGACCACTACCGACTCCTCGTCCTCAGTACTACCGACGGGACCACTACCGACTCCTCGTCCTCAGTACTACCGACGGGACCACTACCGACTCCTCAGTACTACAGACGGGACCACTACCGACTCCTCAGTACTACAGACGGGACCACTACCGACTCCTCAGTACTACAGACGGGACCACTACCGACTCCTCAGTGCTACAGACGGGACCACAACCGACTCCTCAGTACTACAGACGGGACCACTACCGACTCCTCAGTACTACAGACGGGACCAATACAGACTCCTCCTCCTCAATACTACAGACGGGACCACTACCGACTCCTCCTCCTCAATACTACAGACAGGACCACTACCGACTCCTCAGTACTACAGACGGGACCACTACCGACTCCTCGTCCTCAGTACTACCGACGGGACCACTACCGACTCCTCAGTACTACAGACGGGACCACTACCGACTCCTCAGTACTACAGACGGGACCACTACCGACTCCTCAGTACTACAGACGGGACCACTACCGACTCCTCAGTACTACAGACGGGACCACTACCGACTCCTCGTCCTCAGTACTACCGACGGGACCACTACCGACTCCTCGTCCTCAGTACTACCGACGGGACCACTACCGACTCCTCAGTACTACAGACGGGACCACTACCGACTCCTCAGTACTACAGACGGGACCACTACCGACTCCTCAGTACTACAGACGGGACCACTACCGACTCCTCCTCCTCCTCAGTACCACCGACGGGACCACTACCGACTCCTCCTCCTCAGTATTACCGACAGGACCACTATCGACTCCTCAGTACTACCGACAGGACCACTACCGACTCCTCAGTACTACCTACAGGACAACTACCGACTCCTCAGTACTACCGACAGGACCACTACCGACTCCTCCTCCTCGTCAGTAATACCGACAGGACCACTACCGACTCCTCCTCCTCAGTATTACCGACAGGACCACTACCGACTCCTCCGACTCCTCAGTACTACCGACAGGACCACTACCGACTCCTCCTCCTCAGTACTACAGACAGGACCACTACAGACTCCTCCTCCTCAATACTACAGACAGGACCACTACCGACTCCTCAGTACTACAGACAGGACCACTACCGACTCCTCAGTACTACAGACGGGACCACTACCGACTCCTCGTCCTCAGTACTACCGACGGGACCACTACCGACTCCTCAGTACTACAGACGGGACCACTACCGACTCCTCAGTACTACAGACGGGACCACTACCGACTCCTCAGTACTACAGACGGGACCACTACCGACTCCTCAGTACTACAGACGGGACCACTACCGACTCCTCAGTACTACAGACGGGACCACTACCGACTCCTCAGTACTACAGACGGGACCACTACCGACTCCTCAGTACTACAGACGGGACCACTACCGACTCCTCAGTACTACAGACGGGACCACTACCGACTCCTCAGTACTACAGACGGGACCACTACCGACTCCTCAGTGCTACAGACGGGACCACAACCGACTCCTCAGTACTACAGACGGGACCACTACCGACTCCTCAGTACTACAGACGGGACCACTACCGACTCCTCCTCCTCAATACTACAGACGGGACCACTACCGACTCCTCGTCCTCAGTACTACCGACGGGACCACTACCGACTCCTCAGTACTACAGACGGGACCACTACCGACTCCTCAGTACTACAGACGGGACCACTACCGACTCCTCAGTACTACAGACGGGACCACTACCGACTCCTCAGTACTACAGACGGGACCACTACCGACTCCTCAGTACTACAGACGGGACCACTACCGACTCCTCAGTACTACAGACGGGACCACTACCGACTCCTCAGTACTACAGACGGGACCACTACCGACTCCTCAGTACTACAGACGGGACCACTACCGACTCCTCAGTACTACAGACGGGACCACTACCGACTCCTCAGTACTACAGACGGGACCACTACCGACTCCTCAGTACTACAGACGGGACCACTACCGACTCCTCAGTACTACAGACGGGACCACTACCGACTCCTCAGTACTACAGACGGGACCACTACCGACTCCTCAGTACTACAGACGGGACCACTACCGACTCCTCAGTACTACAGACGGGACCACTACCGACTCCTCAGTACTACAGACGGGACCACTACCGACTCCTCAGTACTACCGACGGGACCACTACCGACTCCTCAGTACTACCGACGGGACCACTACCGACTCCTCAGTACTACCGACGGGACCACTACCGACTCCTCCTCCTCCTCAGTACCACCGACGGGACCACTACCGACTCCTCCTCCTCGTCAGTAATACCGACAGGACCACTACCGACTCCTCCTCCTCAGTATTACCGACAGGACCACTACCGACTCCTCCGACTCCTCAGTACTACCGACAGGACCACTACCGACTCCTCCTCCTTAGTACTACAGACAGGACCACTACAGACTCCTCCTCCTCAATACTACAGACAGGACCACTACCGACTCCTCAGTACTACAGACAGGACCACTACCGACTCCTCAGTACTACAGACGGGACCACTACCGACTCCTCGTCCTCAGTACTACCGACGGGACCACTACCGACTCCTCAGTACTACAGACGGGACCACTACCGACTCCTCAGTACTACAGACGGGACCACTACCGACTCCTCAGTACTACAGACGGGACCACTACCGACTCCTCAGTACTACAGACGGGACCACTACCGACTCCTCAGTACTACAGACGGGACCACTACCGACTCCTCAGTACTACAGACGGGACCACTACCGACTCCTCAGTGCTACAGACGGGACCACAACCGACTCCTCAGTACTACAGACGGGACCACTACCGACTCCTCAGTACTACAGACGGGACCAATACAGACTCCTCCTCCTCAATACTACAGACGGGACCACTACCGACTCCTCCTCCTCAATACTACAGACAGGACCACTACCGACTCCTCAGTACTACAGACGGGACCACTACCGACTCCTCGTCCTCAGTACTACCGACGGGACCACTACCGACTCCTCAGTGCTACAGACGGGACCACAACCGACTCCTCAGTACTACAGACGGGACCACTACCGACTCCTCAGTACTACAGACGGGACCAATACAGACTCCTCCTCCTCAATACTACAGACGGGACCACTACCGACTCCTCAGTACTACAGACGGGACCACTACCGACTCCTCGTCCTCAGTACTACCGACGGGACCACTACCGACTCCTCAGTACTACAGACGGGACCACTACCGACTCCTCAGTACTACAGACGGGACCACTACCGACTCCTCAGTACTACATACGGGACCACTACCGACTCCTCAGTACTACAGACGGGACCACTACCGACTCCTCAGTACTACAGACGGGACCACTACCGACTCCTCAGTACTACAGACGGGACCACTACCGACTC
Organism: Oncorhynchus mykiss; assembly: GCF_013265735.2. Taxonomy (NCBI): domain Eukaryota; kingdom Metazoa; phylum Chordata; class Actinopteri; order Salmoniformes; family Salmonidae; genus Oncorhynchus; species Oncorhynchus mykiss. The sequence continues at coordinate 377,813 of NC_050572.1, read as the reverse complement.
CTCAGTACTACAGACGGGACCACTACCGACTCCTCAGTACTACAGACGGGACCACTACCGACTCCTCAGTACTACAGACGGGACCACTACCGACTCCTCAGTACTACAGACGGGACCACTACCGACTCCTCAGTACTACAGACGGGACCACTACCGACTCCTCAGTACTACAGACGGGACCACTACCGACTCCTCAGTACTACAGACGGGACCACTACCGACTCCTCAGTACTACAGACGGGACCACTACCGACTCCTCAGTACTACAGACGGGACCACTACCGACTCCTCAGTACTACAGACGGGACCACTACCGACTCCTCAGTACTACAGACGGGACCACTACCGACTCCTCGTCCTCAGTACTACCGACGGGACCACTACCGACTCCTCAGTACTACAGACGGGACCACTACCGACTCCTCAGTACTACAGACGGGACCACTACCGACTCCTCAGTACTACAGACGGGACCACTACCGACTCCTCAGTACTACAGACGGGACCACTACCGACTCCTCCTCAGTACTACCGACAGGACCACTACCGACTCCTCCTCCTCAGTACTACCGACAGGACCACTACAGACTCCTCCTCCTCAATACTACAGACGGGACCACTACCGACTCCTCCTCCTCAATACTACAGACGGGACCACTACCGACTCCTCAGTACTACAGACGGGACCACTACCGACTCCTCAGTACTACAGACGGGACCACTACCGACTCCTCAGTACTACAGACGGGACCACTACCGACTCCTCAGTACTACAGACGGGACCACTACCGACTCCTCAGTACTACAGACGGGACCACTACCGACTCCTCAGTACTACAGACGGGACCACTACCGACTCCTCAGTACTACAGACGGGACCACTACCGACTCCTCAGTACTACAGACGGGACCACTACCGACTCCTCAGTACTACCGACAGGACCACTACCGACTCCTCCTCCTCCTCAGTACTACAGACGGGACCACTACCGACTCCTCAGTACTACAGACGGGACCACTACCGACTCCTCAGTACCACAGACGGGACCACTACCGACTCCTCAGTACCACAGACGGGACCACTACCGACTCCTCAGTACTACATACGGGACCACTACCGACTCCTCAGTACTACAGACGGGACCACTACCGACTCCTCAGTACTACAGACGGGACCACTACCGACTCCTCAGTACTACAGACGGGACCACTACCGACTCCTCAGTACTACAGACGGGACCACTACCGACTCCTCAGTACTACAGACGGGACCACTACCGACTCCTCAGTACTACAGACGGGACCACTACCGACTCCTCAGTACTACAGACGGGACCACTACCGACTCCTCAGTACTACCGACGGGACCACTACCGACTCCTCAGTACTACCGACGGGACCACTACCGACTCCTCCTCCTCCTCCTCAGTACCACCGACGGGACCACTACCGACTCCTCCTCCTCAGTATTACCGACAGGACCACTACCGACTCCTCAGTACTACCGACAGGACCACTACCGACTCCTCAGTACTACCTACAGGACAACTACCGATTCCTCAGTACTACCGACAGGACCACTACCGACTCCTCCTCCTCGTCAGTAATACCGACAGGACCACTACCGACTCCTCCTCCTCAGTATTACCGACAGGACCACTACCGACTCCTCCGACTCCTCAGTACTACCGACAGGACCACTACCGACTCCTCCTCCTTAGTACTACAGACAGGACCACTACAGACTCCTCCTCCTCAATACTACAGACAGGACCACGACCGACTCCTCAGTACTACAGACGGGACCACAACCGACTCCTCAGTACTACAGACGGGACCACTACCGACTCCTCAGTACTACAGACGGGACCACTACCGACTCCTCAGTACTACAGACGGGACCACTACCGACTCCTCAGTACTACAGACGGGACCACTACAGACTCCTCCTCCTCAATACTACAGACGGGACCACTACCGACTCCTCCTCCTCAATACTACAGACGGGACCACTACCGACTCCTCGTCCTCAGTACTACCGACGGGACCACTACCGACTCCTCAGTACTACCGACGGGACCACTACCGACTCCTCCTCCTCCTCAGTACCACCGACGGGACCACTACCGACTCCTCCTCCTCAGTATTACCGACAGGACCACTATCGACTCCTCAGTACTACCGACAGGACCACTACCGACTCCTCAGTACTACCTACAGGACAACTACCGACTCCTCAGTACTACCGACAGGACCACTACCGACTCCTCCTCGTCAGTAATACCGACAGGACCACTACCGACTCCTCCTCCTCAGTATTACCGACAGGACCACTACCGACTCCTCCGACTCCTCAGTACTACCGACAGGACCACTACCGACTCCTCCTCCTCAGTACTACAGACAGGACCACTACAGACTCCTCCTCCTCAATACTACAGACAGGACCACTACCGACTCCTCAGTACTACAGACAGGACCACTACCGACTCCTCAGTACTACAGACAGGACCACTACCGACTCCTCAGTACTACCGACGGGACCACTACCGACTCCTCGTCCTCAGTACTACCGACGGGACCACTACCGACTCCTCAGTACTACAGACGGGACCACTACCGACTCCTCAGTACTACAGACGGGACCACTACCGACTCCTCAGTACTACAGACGGGACCACTACCGACTCCTCAGTACTACAGACGGGACCACTACCGACTCCTCAGTACTACAGACGGGACCACTACCGACTCCTCAGTACTACAGACGGGACCACTACCGACTCCTCAGTACTACAGACGGGACCACTACCGACTCCTCAGTACTACAGACGGGACCACTACCGACTCCTCAGTACTACAGACGGGACCACTACCGACTCCTCAGTACTACAGACGGGACCACTACCGACTCCTCAGTACTACAGACGGGACCACTACCGACTCCTCAGTACTACAGACGGGACCACTACCGACTCCTCAGTACTACAGACGGGACCACTACCGACTCCTCGTCCTCAGTACTACCGACGGGACCACTACCGACTCCTCAGTACTACAGACGGGACCACTACCGACTCCTCAGTACTACAGACGGGACCACTACCGACTCCTCAGTACTACAGACGGGACCACTACCGACTCCTCAGTACTACAGACGGGACCACTACCGACTCCTCCTCAGTACTACCGACAGGACCACTACCGACTCCTCCTCCTCAGTACTACCGACAGGACCACTACAGACTCCTCCTCCTCAATACTACAGACGGGACCACTACCGACTCCTCAATACTACAGACGGGACCACTACCGACTCCTCAGTACTACAGACGGGACCACTACCGACTCCTCAGTACTACAGACGGGACCACTACCGACTCCTCAGTACTACAGACGGGACCACTACCGACTCCTCAGTACTACAGACGGGACCACTACCGACTCCTCAGTACTACAGACGGGACCACTACCGACTCCTCAGTACTACAGACGGGACCACTACCGACTCCTCAGTACTACAGACGGGACCACTACCGACTCCTCAGTACTACAGACGGGACCACTACCGACTCCTCAGTACTACCGACAGGACCACTACCGACTCCTCCTCCTCCTCAGTACTACAGACGGGACCACTACCGACTCCTCAGTACTACAGACGGGACCACTACCGACTCCTCAGTACCACAGACGGGACCACTACCGACTCCTCAGTACCACAGACGGGACCACTACCGACTCCTCAGTACTACATACGGGACCACTACCGACTCCTCAGTACTACAGACGGGACCACTACCGACTCCTCAGTACTACAGACGGGACCACTACCGACTCCTCAGTACTACAGACGGGACCACTACCGACTCCTCAGTACTACAGACGGGACCACTACCGACTCCTCAGTACTACAGACGGGACCACTACCGACTCCTCAGTACTACAGACGGGACCACTACCGACTCCTCAGTACTACAGACGGGACCACTACCGACTCCTCAGTACTACCGACGGGACCACTACCGACTCCTCAGTACTACCGACGGGACCACTACCGACTCCTCCTCCTCCTCCTCAGTACCACCGACGGGACCACTACCGACTCCTCCTCCTCAGTATTACCGACAGGACCACTACCGACTCCTCAGTACTACCGACAGGACCACTACCGACTCCTCAGTACTACCTACAGGACAACTACCGATTCCTCAGTACTACCGACAGGACCACTACCGACTCCTCCTCCTCGTCAGTAATACCGACAGGACCACTACCGACTCCTCCTCCTCAGTATTACCGACAGGACCACTACCGACTCCTCCGACTCCTCAGTACTACCGACAGGACCACTACCGACTCCTCCTCCTTAGTACTACAGACAGGACCACTACAGACTCCTCCTCCTCAATACTACAGACAGGACCACTACCGACTCCTCAGTACTACAGACGGGACCACAACCGACTCCTCAGTACTACAGACGGGACCACTACCGACTCCTCAGTACTACAGACGGGACCACTACCGACTCCTCAGTACTACAGACGGGACCACTACCGACTCCTCAGTACTACAGACGGGACCACTACAGACTCCTCCTCCTCAATACTACAGACGGGACCACTACCGACTCCTCCTCCTCAATACTACAGACGGGACCACTACCGACTCCTCGTCCTCAGTACTACCGACGGGACCACTACCGACTCCTCAGTACTACCGACGGGACCACTACCGACTCCTCCTCCTCCTCAGTACCACCGACGGGACCACTACCGACTCCTCCTCCTCAGTATTACCGACAGGACCACTATCGACTCCTCAGTACTACCGACAGGACCACTACCGACTCCTCAGTACTACCTACAGGACAACTACCGACTCCTCAGTACTACCGACAGGACCACTACCGACTCCTCCTCCTCGTCAGTAATACCGACAGGACCACTACCGACTCCTCCTCCTCAGTATTACCGACAGGACCACTACCGACTCCTCCGACTCCTCAGTACTACCGACAGGACCACTACCGACTCCTCCTCCTCAGTACTACAGACAGGACCACTACAGACTCCTCCTCCTCAATACTACAGACAGGACCACTACCGACTCCTCAGTACTACAGACAGGACCACTACCGACTCCTCAGTACTACAGACGGGACCACTACCGACTCCTCGTCCTCAGTACTACCGACGGGACCACTACCGACTCCTCAGTACTACAGACGGGACCACTACCGACTCCTCAGTACTACAGACGGGACCACTACCGACTCCTCAGTACTACAGACGGGACCACTACCGACTCCTCAGTACTACAGACGGGACCACTACCGACTCCTCAGTACTACAGACGGGACCACTACCGACTCCTCAGTACTACAGACGGGACCACTACCGACTCCTCAGTACTACAGACGGGACCACTACCGACTCCTCAGTACTACAGACGGGACCACTACCGACTCCTCCTCCTCAGTACTACCGACAGGACCACTACCGACTCCTCCTCCTCAGTACTACAGACAGGACCACTACCGACTCCTCAGTACTACCTACAGGACAACTACCGACTCCTCAGTACTACCGACAGGACCACTACCGACTCCTCCTCCTCGTCAGTAATACCGACAGGACCACTACCGACTCCTCCTCCTCAGTATTACCGACAGGACCACTACCGACTCCTCCGACTCCTCAGTACTACCGACAGGACCACTACCGACTCCTCCTCCTCAGTACTACAGACAGGACCACTACCGACTCCTCAGTACTACAGACGGGACCACTACCGACTCCTCGTCCTCAGTACTACCGACGGGACCACTACCGACTCCTCGTCCTCAGTACTACCGACGGGACCACTACCGACTCCTCGTCCTCAGTACTACAGACGGGACCACTACCGACTCCTCGTCCTCAGTACTACAGACAGGACCACTACCGACTCCTCAGTACTACAGACGGGACCACTACCGACTCCTCAGTACTACAGACGGGACCACTACCGACTCCTCAGTACTACAGACGGGACCACTACCGACTCCTCAGTACTACAGACGGGACCACTACCGACTCCTCAGTACTACAGACGGGACCACTACCGACTCCTCAGTGCTACAGACGGGACCACAACCGACTCCTCAGTACTACAGACGGGACCACTACCGACTCCTCAGTACTACAGACGGGACCAATACAGACTCCTCCTCCTCAATACTACAGACGGGACCACTACCGACTCCTCAGTACTACAGACGGGACCACTACCGACTCCTCGTCCTCAGTACTACCGACGGGACCACTACCGACTCCTCAGTACTACAGACGGGACCACTACCGACTCCTCAGTACTACAGACGGGACCACTACCGACTCCTCAGTACTACAGACGGGACCACTACCGACTCCTCAGTACTACAGACGGGACCACTACCGACTCCTCAGTACTACAGACGGGACCACTACCGACTCCTCAGTACTACAGACGGGACCACTACCGACTCCTCAGTACTACAGACGGGACCACTACCGACTCCTCAGTACTACAGACGGGACCACTACCGACTCCTCAGTACTACAGACGGGACCACTACCGACTCCTCAGTACTACAGACGGGACCACTACCGACTCCTCAGTACTACAGACGGGACCACTACCGACTCCTCAGTACTACAGACGGGACCACTACCGACTCCTCAGTACTACAGACGGGACCACTACCGACTCCTCAGTACTACAGACGGGACCACTACCGACTCCTCAGTACTACAGACGGGACCACTACCGACTCCTCAGTACTACCGACGGGACCACTACCGACTCCTCAGTACTACCGACGGGACCACTACCGACTCCTCAGTACTACCGACGGGACCACTACCGACTCCTCCTCCTCCTCAGTACCACCGACGGGACCACTACCGACTCCTCCTCCTCGTCAGTAATACCGACAGGACCACTACCGACTCCTCCTCCTCAGTATTACCGACAGGACCACTACCGACTCCTCCGACTCCTCAGTACTACCGACAGGACCACTACCGACTCCTCCTCCTTAGTACTACAGACAGGACCACTACAGACTCCTCCTCCTCAATACTACAGACAGGACCACTACCGACTCCTCAGTACTACAGACAGGACCACTACCGACTCCTCAGTACTACAGACGGGACCACTACCGACTCCTCAGTACTACAGACGGGACCACTACCGACTCCTCAGTACTACAGACGGGACCAATACAGACTCCTCCTCCTCAATACTACAGACGGGACCACTACCGACTCCTCCTCCTCAATACTACAGACAGGACCACTACCGACTCCTCAGTACTACAGACGGGACCACTACCGACTCCTCAGTACTACAGACGGGACCACTACCGACTCCTCGTCCTCAGTACTACCGACGGGACCACTACCGACTCCTCAGTACTACAGACGGGACCACTACCGACTCCTCAGTACTACAGACGGGACCACTACCGACTCCTCAGTACTACAGACGGGACCACTACCGACTCCTCAGTACTACAGACGGGACCACTACCGACTCCTCAGTACTACAGACGGGACCACTACCGACTCCTCAGTACTACAGACGGGACCACTACCGACTCCTCAGTACTACAGACGGGACCACTACCGACTCCTCAGTACTACAGACGGGACCACTACCGACTCCTCAGTACTACAGACGGGACCACTACCGACTCCTCAGTACTACAGACGGGACCACTACCGACTCCTCAGTACTACAGACGGGACCACTACCGACTCCTCAGTACTACAGACGGGACCACTACCGACTCCTCAGTACTACAGACGGGACCACTACCGACTCCTCAGTACTACAGACGGGACCACTACCGACTCCTCAGTACTACAGACGGGACCACTACCGACTCCTCAGTACTACAGACGGGACCACTACCGACTCCTCAGTACTACAGACGGGACCACTACCGACTCCTCGTCCTCAGTACTACCGACGGGACCACTACCGACGGGACCACTACCGACTCCTCAGTACTACAGACGGGACCACTACCGACTCCTCCTCAGTACTACAGACGGGACCACTACCGACTCCTCCTCAGTACTACCGACAGGACCACTACCGACTCCTCCTCCTCAGTACTACCGACAGGACCACTACAGACTCCTCCTCCTCAATACTACAGACGGGACCACTACCGACTCCTCAGTACTACAGACGGGACCACTACCGACTCCTCAGTACTACAGACGGGACCACTACCGACTCCTCAGTACTACAGACGGGACCACTACCGACTCCTCAGTACTACAGACGGGACCACTACCGACTCCTCAGTACTACAGACGGGACCACTACCGACTCCTCAGTACTACAGACGGGACCACTACCGACTCCTCAGTACTACAGACGGGACCACTACCGACTCCTCAGTACTACAGACGGGACCACTACCGACTCCTCAGTACTACAGACGGGACCACTACCGACTCCTCAGTACTACAGACGGGACCACTACCGACTCCTCAGTACTACAGACGGGACCACTACCGACTCCTCAGTACTACAGACGGGACCACTACCGACTCCTCAGTACTACAGACGGGACCACTACCGACTCCTCAGTACTACAGACGGGACCACTACCGACTCCTCAGTACTACAGACGGGACCACTACCGACTCCTCAGTACTACAGACGGGACCACTACCGACTCCTCAGTACTACAGACGGGACCACTACCGACTCCTCAGTACTACAGACGGGACCACTACCGACTCCTCAGTACTACAGACGGGACCACTACCGACTCCTCAGTACTACAGACGGGACCACTACCGACTCCTCAGTACTACAGACGGGACCACTACCGACTCCTCAGTACTACAGACGGGACCACTACCGACTCCTCAGTACTACAGACGGGACCACTACCGACTCCTCAGTACTACAGACGGGACCACTACCGACTCCTCAGTACTACAGACGGGACCACTACCGACTCCTCAGTACTACAGACGGGACCACTACCGACTCCTCCTCCTCAGTACTACCGACAGGACCACTACCGACTCCTCCTCCTCAGTACTACCGACAGGACCACTACCGACTCCTCCTCCTCAGTACTACCGACAGGACCACTACCGACTCCTCCTCCTCAGTACTACCGACAGGACCACTACAGACTCCTCCTCCTCAGTACTACCGACAGGACCACTACCGACTCCTCCTCCTCAGTACTACCGACAGAACCACTACCGACAGGACCACTACCGACTCCTCCTCCTCCTCAGTACTACAGACAGGACCACTACAGACTCCTCAGTACTACAGACAGGACCACTACCGACTCCTCAGTACTACAGACAGGACCACTACCGACTCCTCAGTACTACAGACAGGACCACTACCGACTCCTCAGTACTACAGACAGGACCACTACCGACTCCTCAGTACTACAGACAGGACCACTACCGACTCCTCAGTATTACCGACGGGACCACTACCGACTCCTCAGTACTACAGACGGGACCACTACCGACTCCTCAGTACTACAGACGGGACCACTACCGACTCCTCAGTACTACAGACGGGACCACTACCGACTCCTCAGTACTACAGACGGGACCACTACCGACTCCTCAGTACTACAGACGGGACCACTACCGACTCCTCAGTACTACAGACGGGACCACTACCGACTCCTCAGTACTACAGACGGGACCACTACCGACTCCTCAGTACTACAGACGGGACCACTACCGACTCCTCAGTACTACAGACGGGACCACTACCGACTCCTCAGTACTACAGACGGGACCACTACCGACTCCTCAGTACTACAGACGGGACCACTACCGACTCCTCAGTACTACAGACGGGACCACTACCGACTCCTCAGTACTACAGACGGGACCACTACCGACTCCTCAGTACTACAGACGGGACCACTACCGACTCCTCAGTACTACAGACGGGACCACTACCGACTCCTCAGTACTACAGACGGGACCACTACCGACTCCTCAGTACTACAGACGGGACCACTACCGACTCCTCAGTACTACAGACGGGACCACTACCGACTCCTCAGTACTACAGACGGGACCACTACCGACTCCTCAGTACTACAGACGGGACCACTACCGACTCCTCCTCCTCAGTACTACCGACAGGACCACTACCGACTCCTCCTCCTCAGTACTACCGACAGGACCACTACAGACTCCTCCTCCTCAGTACTACCGACAGGACCACTACCGACTCCTCCTCCTCCTCAGTACTACCGACAGGACCACTACAGACTCCTCAGTACTACAGACAGGACCACTACCGACTCCTCAGTACTACAGACGGGACCACTACCGACTCCTCCTCCTCAGTACTACCGACAGGACCACTACCGACTCCTCAGTACTACCTACAGGACAACTACAGACTCCTCAGTACTACAGACAGGACCACTACCGACTCCTCAGTACTACAGACAGGACCACTACCGACTCCTCAGTACTACAGACAGGACCACTACCGACTCCTCAGTACTACAGACAGGACCACTACCGACTCCTCAGTACTACCGACAGGACCACTACCGACTCCTCAGTATTACCGACAGGACCACTACCGACTCCTCAGTATTACCGACAGGACCACTACCGACTCCTCAGTATTACAGACAGGACCACTACCGACTCCTCAGTACTACAGACGGGACCACTACCGACTCCTCAGTACTACAGACGGGACCACTACCGACTCCTCAGTACTACAGACGGGACCACTACCGACTCCTCAGTACTACAGACGGGACCACTACCGACTCCTCAGTACTACAGACGGGACCACTACCGACTCCTCAGTACTACAGACGGGACCACTACCGACTCCTCAGTACTACAGACGGGACCACTACCGACTCCTCAGTACTACAGACGGGACCACTACCGACTCCTCAGTACTACAGACGGGACCACTACCGACTCCTCAGTACTACAGACGGGACCACTACCGACTCCTCAGTACTACAGACGGGACCACTACCGACTCCTCAGTACTACAGACGGGACCACTACCGACTCCTCAGTACTACAGACGGGACCACAACCGACTCCTCAGTACTACAGACGGGACCACTACCGACTCCTCAGTACTACAGACGGGACCACTACCGACTCCTCCTCCTCAGTACTACCGACAGGACCACTACCGACTCCTCCTCCTCAGTACTACCGACAGGACCACTACAGACTCCTCCTCCTCAGTACTACCGACAGGACCACTACCGACTCCTCCTCCTCCTCAGTACTACCGACAGGACCACTACAGACTCCTCAGTACTACAGACAGGACCACTACCGACTCCTCAGTACTACAGACGGGACCACTACCGACTCCTCCTCCTCAGTACTACCGACAGGACCACTACCGACTCCTCAGTACTACCTACAGGACAACTACCGATTCCTCAGTACTACCGACAGGACCACTACCGACTCCTCCTCCTCGTCAGTAATACCGACAGGACCACTACCGACTCCTCCTCCTCAGTATTATCGACAGGACCACTACCGACTCCTCCGACTCCTCAGTACTACCGACAGGACCACTACCGACTCCTCCTCCTCAGTACTACAGACAGGACCACTACAGCCTCCTCCTCCTCAATACTACAGACAGGACCACTACCGACTCCTCAGTACTACAGACGGGACCACTACCGACTCCTCAGTACTACAGACGGGACCACTACCGACTCCTCGTCCTCAGTACTACCGACGGGACCACTACCGACTCAGTACTACAGACGGGACCACTACCGACTCCTCAGTACTACAGACGGGACCACTACCGACTCCTCAGTACTACAGACGGGACCACTACCGACTCCTCAGTACTACAGACGGGACCACTACCGACTCCTCAGTACTACAGACGGGACCACTACCGACTCCTCCTCCTCAGTACTACCGACAGGACCACTACCGACAGGACCACTACCGACTCCTCCTCCTCAGTACTACCGACAGGACCACTACCGACAGGACCACTACCGACTCCTCCTCCTCAGTACTACCGACAGGACCACTACAGACTCCTCCTCCTCCTCAGTACTACCGACAGGACCACTACAGACTCCTCCTCCTCCTCAGTACTACCGACAGGACCACTACAGACTCCTCAGTACTACAGACAGGACCACTACCGACTCCTCAGTACTACAGACGGGACCACTACCGACTCCTCAGTACTACAGACGGGACCACTACCGACTCCTCAGTACTACAGACGGGACCACTACCGACTCCTCAGTACTACAGACGGGACCACTACCGACTCCTCAGTACTACAGACGGGACCACTACCGACTCCTCAGTACTACAGACGGGACCACTACCGACTCCTCAGTACTACAGACGGGACCACTACCGACTCCTCAGTACTACAGACGGGACCACTACCGACTCCTCAGTACTACAGACGGGACCACTACCGACTCCTCAGTACTACAGACGGGACCACTACCGACTCCTCAGTACTACAGACGGGACCACTACCGACTCCTCAGTACTACAGACGGGACCACTACCGACTCCTCAGTACTACAGACGGGACCACTACCGACTCCTCAGTACTACAGACGGGACCACTACCGACTCCTCAGTACTACAGACGGGACCACTACCGACTCCTCAGTACTACAGACGGGACCACTACCGACTCCTCAGTACTATAGACGGGACCACTACCGACTCCTCAGTACTACAGACGGGACCACTACCGACTCCTCAGTACTACAGACGGGACCACTACCGACTCCTCAGTACTACAGACGGGACCACTACCGACTCCTCAGTACTACAGACGGGACCACTACCGACTCCTCAGTACTACAGACGGGACCACTACCGACTCCTCAGTACTACAGACGGGACCACTACCGACTCCTCAGTACTACAGACGGGACCACTACCGACTCCTCGTCCTCAGTACTACCGACGGGACCACTACCGACTCCTCGTCCTCAGTACTACCGACGGGACCACTACCGACTCCTCAGTACTACAGACGGGACCACTACCGACTCCTCAGTACTACAGACGGGACCACTACCGACTCCTCAGTACTACAGACGGGACCACTACCGACTCCTCAGTACTACAGACGGGACCAATACATACTCCTCCTCCTCAATACTACAGACGGGACCACTACCGACTCCTCCTCCTCAATACTACAGACAGGACCACTACCGACTCCTCAGTACTACAGACGGGACCACTACCGACTCCTCAGTACTACAGACGGGACCACTACCGACTCCTCAGTACTACAGACGGGACCACTACCGACTCCTCAGTACTACAGACGGGACCACTACCGACTCCTCAGTACTACAGACGGGACCACTACCGACTCCTCAGTACTACAGACGGGACCACTACCGACTCCTCAGTACTACAGACGGGACCACTACCGACTCCTCAGTACTACCGACGGGACCACTACCGACTCCTCAGTACTACCGACGGGACCACTACCGACTCCTCAGTACTACCGACGGGACCACTACCGACTCCTCAGTACTACCGACGGGACCACTACCGACTCCTCCTCCTCAGTATTACCGACAGGACCACTACCGACTCCTCAGTACTACCGACAGGACCACTACCGACTCCTCAGTACTACCTACAGGACAACTACCGACTCCTCAGTACTACCGACAGGACCACTACCGACTCCTCCTCCTCGTCAGTAATACCGACAGGACCACTACCGACTCCTCCTCCTCAATACTACAGACGGGACCACTACCGACTCCTCAGTACTACAGACGGGACCACTACCGACTCCTCAGTACTACAGACGGGAACACTACCGACTCCTCAGTACTACAGACGGGAACACTACCGACTCCTCAGTACTACAGACGGGACCACTACCGACTCCTCAGTACTACAGACGGGACCACTACCGACTCCTCAGTACTACAGACGGGACCACTACAGACTCCTCAGTACTACAGACGGGACCACTACAGACTCCTCAGTACTACAGACGGGACCACTACCGACTCCTCAGTACTACAGACGGGACCACTACCGACTCCTCAGTACTACAGACGGGACCACTACCGACTCCTCAGTACTACAGACGGGACCACTACCGACTCCTCAGTACTACAGACGGGACCACTACCGACTCCTCAGTACTACAGACGGGACCACTACCGACTCCTCAGTACTACAGACGGGACCACTACCGACTCCTCAGTACTACAGACGGGACCACTACCGACTCCTCAGTACTACAGACGGGACCACTACCGACTCCTCAGTACTACAGACGGGACCACTACCGACTCCTCAGTACTACAGACGGGACCACTACCGACTCCTCAGTACTACAGACGGGACCACTACCGACTCCTCAGTACTACAGACGGGACCACTACCGACTCCTCAGTACTACAGACGGGACCACTACCGACTCCTCAGTACTACAGACGGGACCACTACCGACTCCTCAGTACTACAGACGGGACCACTACCGACTCCTCAGTACTACAGACGGGACCACTACCGACTCCTCAGTACTACAGACGGGACCACTACCGACTCCTCAGTACTACAGACGGGACCACTACCGACTCCTCAGTACTACAGACGGGACCACTACCGACTCCTCAGTACTACAGACGGGACCACTACCGACTCCTCAGTACTACAGACGGGACCACTACCGACTCCTCAGTACTACAGACGGGACCACTACCGACTCCTCAGTACTACAGACGGGACCACTACCGACTCCTCAGTACTACAGACGGGACCACTACCGACTCCTCAGTACTACAGACGGGACCACTACCGACTCCTCAGTACTACAGACGGGACCACTACCGACTCCTCAGTACTACAGACGGGACCACTACCGACTCCTCAGTACTACAGACGGGACCACTACCGACTCCTCCTCCTCAGTACTACCGACAGGACCACTACCGACTCCTCCTCCTCAGTACTACCGACAGGACCACTACCGACTCCTCCTCCTCAGTACTACCGACAGGACCACTACAGACTCCTCCTCCTCAGTACTACCGACAGGACCACTACCGACTCCTCCTCCTCAGTACTACCGACAGAACCACTACCGACAGGACCACTACCGACTCCTCCTCCTCCTCAGTACTACAGACAGGACCACTACAGACTCCTCAGTACTACAGACAGGACCACTACCGACTCCTCAGTACTACAGACAGGACCACTACCGACTCCTCAGTACTACAGACGGGACCACTACCGACTCCTCAGTACTACAGACGGGACCACTACCGACTCCTCAGTACTACAGACGGGACCACTACCGACTCCTCAGTACTACAGACGGGACCACTACCGACTCCTCAGTACTACAGACGGGACCACTACCGACTCCTCAGTACTACAGACGGGACCACTACCGACTCCTCAGTACTACAGACGGGACCACTACCGACTCCTCAGTACTACAGACGGGACCACTACCGACTCCTCAGTACTACAGACGGGACCACTACCGACTCCTCAGTACTACAGACGGGACCACTACCGACTCCTCAGTACTACAGACGGGACCACTACCGACTCCTCAGTACTACAGACGGGACCACTACCGACTCCTCAGTACTACAGACGGGACCACTACCGACTCCTCAGTACTACAGACGGGACCACTACCGACTCCTCAGTACTACAGACGGGACCACTACCGACTCCTCAGTACTACAGACGGGACCACTACCGACTCCTCAGTACTACAGACGGGACCACTACCGACTCCTCAGTACTACAGACGGGACCACTACCGACTCCTCAGTACTACAGACGGGACCACTACCGACTCCTCAGTACTACAGACGGGACCACTACCGACTCCTCAGTACTACAGACGGGACCACTACCGACTCCTCAGTACTACAGACGGGACCACTACCGACTCCTCAGTACTACAGACGGGACCACTACCGACTCCTCAGTACTACAGACGGGACCACTACCGACTCCTCAGTACTACAGACGGGACCACTACCGACTCCTCAGTACTACAGACGGGACCACTACCGACTCCTCAGTACTACAGACGGGACCACTACCGACTCCTCAGTACTACAGACGGGACCACTACCGACTCCTCAGTACTACAGACGGGACCACTACCGACTCCTCAGTACTACAGACGGGACCACTACCGACTCCTCAGTACTACAGACGGGACCACTACCGACTCCTCAGCACTACAGACGGGACCACTACCGACTCCTCAGTACTACAGACGGGACCACTACCGACTCCTCAGTACTACAGACGGGACCACTACCGACTCCTCCTCCTCAGTACTACCGACAGGACCACTACAGACTCCTCCTCCTCAGTACTACCGACAGGACCACTACAGACTCCTCCTCCTCAGTACTACCGACAGGACCACTACCGACTCCTCCTCCTCCTCAGTACTACAGACAGGACCACTACAGACTCCTCAGTACTACAGACAGGACCACTACCGACTCCTCAGTACTACAGACGGGACCACTACCGACTCCTCAGTACTACAGACGGGACCACTACCGACTCCTCAGTACTACAGACGGGACCACTACCGACTCCTCAGTACTACAGACGGGACCACTACCGACTCCTCAGTACTACAGACGGGACCACTACCGACTCCTCAGTACTACAGACGGGACCACTACCGACTCCTCAGTACTACAGACGGGACCACTACCGACTCCTCAGTACTACAGACGGGACCACTACCGACTCCTCAGTACTACAGACGGGACCACTACCGACTCCTCAGTACTACAGACGGGACCACTACCGACTCCTCAGTACTACAGACGGGACCACTACCGACTCCTCAGTACTACAGACGGGACCACTACAGACTCCTCAGTACTACAGACGGGACCACTACAGACTCCTCAGTACTACAGACGGGACCACTACCGACTCCTCAGTACTACAGACGGGACCACTACCGACTCCTCAGTACTACAGACGGGACCACTACCGACTCCTCAGTACTACAGACGGGACCACTACAGACTCCTCAGTACTACAGACGGGACCACTACAGACTCCTCAGTACTACAGACGGGACCACTACCGACTCCTCAGTACTACAGACGGGACCACTACCGACTCCTCAGTACTACAGACGGGACCACTACCGACTCCTCAGTACTACAGACGGGACCACTACCGACTCCTCCTCCTCAGTACTACCGACAGGACCACTACCGACTCCTCCTCCTCAGTACTACCGACAGGACCACTACAGACTCCTCCTCCTCAGTACTACCGACAGGACCACTACCGACTCCTCCTCCTCCTCAGTACTACAGACAGGACCACTACAGACTCCTCAGTACTACCGACAGGACCACTACCGACAGGACCACTACCGACAGGACCACTACCGACTCCTCCTCCTCCTCAGTACTACAGACAGGACCACTACAGACTCCTCAGTACTACAGACAGGACCACTACCGACTCCTCAGTACTACAGACAGGACCACTACCGACTCCTCAGTACTACAGACAGGACCACTACCGACTCCTCAGTACTACAGACAGGACCACTACCGACTCCTCAGTACTACAGACAGGACCACTACCGACTCCTCAGTACTACAGACAGGACCACTACCGACTCCTCAGTATTACCGACAGGACCACTACCGACTCCTCAGTATTACCGACAGGACCACTACCGACTCCTCAGTATTACCGACAGGACCACTACCGACTCCTCAGTATTACCGACAGGACCACTACCGACTCCTCCGACTCCTCAGTACTACCGACGGGACCACTACCGACTCCTCAGTACTACAGACGGGACCACTACCGACTCCTCAGTACTACAGACGGGACCACTACCGACTCCTCAGTACTACAGACGGGACCACTACCGACTCCTCAGTACTACAGACGGGACCACTACCGACTCCTCAGTACTACAGACGGGACCACTACCGACTCCTCAGTACTACAGACGGGACCACTACCGACTCCTCAGTACTACAGACGGGACCACTACCGACTCCTCAGTACTACAGACGGGACCACTACCGACTCCTCAGTACTACAGACGGGACCACTACCGACTCCTCAGTACTACAGACGGGACCACTACCGACTCCTCAGTACTACAGACGGGACCACTACCGACTCCTCAGCACTACAGACGGGACCACTACCGACTCCTCAGTACTACAGACGGGACCACTACCGACTCCTCCTCCTCAGTACTACCGACAGGACCACTACCGACTCCTCCTCCTCAGTACTACCGACAGGACCACTACAGACTCCTCCTCCTCAGTACTACCGACAGGACCACTACCGACTCCTCCTCCTCCTCAGTACTACAGACAGGACCACTACAGACTCCTCAGTACTACAGACAGGACCACTACCGACTCCTCAGTACTACAGACGGGACCACTACCGACTCCTCAGTACTACAGACGGGACCACTACCGACTCCTCAGTACTACAGACGGGACCACTACCGACTCCTCAGTACTACAGACGGGACCACTACCGACTCCTCAGTACTACAGACGGGACCACTACCGACTCCTCAGTACTACAGACGGGACCACTACCGACTCCTCAGTACTACAGACGGGACCACTACCGACTCCTCAGTACTACAGACGGGACCACTACCGACTCCTCAGTACTACAGACGGGACCACTACCGACTCCTCAGTACTACAGACGGGACCACTACCGACGGGACCACTACCGACTCCTCAGTACTACAGACGGGACCACTACCGACTCCTCAGTACTACAGACGGGACCACTACCGACTCCTCAGTACTACAGACGGGACCACTACCGACTCCTCAGTACTACAGACGGGACCACTACCGACTCCTCAGTACTACAGACGGGACCACTACCGACTCCTCAGTACTACAGACGGGACCACTACCGACTCCTCCTCCTCAGTACTACCGACAGGACCACTACCGACTCCTCCTCCTCAGTACTACCGACAGGACCACTACCGACTCCTCCTCCTCAGTACTACCGACAGGACCACTACCGACAGGACCACTACCGACTCCTCCTCCTCCTCAGTACTACAGACAGGACCACTACCGACTCCTCAGTATTACCGACGGGACCACTACCGACTCCTCAGTATTACCGACGGGACCACTACCGACTCCTCAGTATTACCGACGGGACCACTACCGACTCCTCAGTATTACCGACGGGACCACTACCGACTCCTCAGTATTACCGACGGGACCACTACCGACTCCTCCGACTCCTCAGTATTACCGACGGGACCACTACCGACTCCTCCGACTCCTCAGTACTACAGACGGGACCACTACCGACTCCTCAGTACTACAGACGGGACCACTACCGACTCCTCAGTACTACAGACGGGACCACTACCGACTCCTCAGTACTACAGACGGGACCACTACCGACTCCTCAGTACTACAGACGGGACCACTACCGACTCCTCAGTACTACAGACGGGACCACTACCGACTCCTCAGTACTACAGACGGGACCACTACCGACTCCTCAGTACTACAGACGGGACCACTACCGACTCCTCAGTACTACAGACGGGACCACTACCGACTCCTCAGTACTACAGACGGGACCACTACCGACTCCTCAGTACTACAGACGGGACCACTACCGACTCCTCAGTACTACAGACGGGACCACTACCGACTCCTCAGTACTACAGACGGGACCACTACCGACTCCTCAGTACTACAGACGGGACCACTACCGACTCCTCAGTACTACAGACGGGACCACTACCGACTCCTCAGTACTACAGACGGGACCACTACCGACTCCTCAGTACTACAGACGGGACCACTACCGACTCCTCAGTACTACAGACGGGACCACTACCGACTCCTCAGTACTACAGACGGGACCACTACCGACTCCTCAGTACTACAGACGGGACCACTACCGACTCCTCAGTACTACAGACGGGACCACTACCGACTCCTCAGTACTACAGACGGGACCACTACCGACTCCTCAGTACTACAGACGGGACCACTACCGACTCCTCAGTACTACAGACGGGACCACTACCGACTCCTCAGTACTACAGACGGGACCACTACAGACTCCTCAGTACTACAGACGGGACCACTACCGACTCCTCAGTACTACAGACGGGACCACTACCGACTCCTCAGTACTACAGACGGGACCACTACCGACTCCTCAGTACTACAGACGGGACCACTACCGACTCCTCCTCCTCAGTACTACCGACAGGACCACTACCGACTCCTCCTCCTCAGTACTACCGACAGGACCACTACAGACTCCTCCTCCTCAGTACTACCGACAGGACCACTACCGACTCCTCCTCCTCCTCAGTACTACAGACAGGACCACTACAGACTCCTCAGTACTACAGACGGGACCACTACAGACTCCTCAGTACTACAGACGGGACCACTACCGACTCCTCAGTACTACAGACGGGACCACTACCGACTCCTCAGTACTACAGACGGGACCACTACCGACTCCTCAGTACTACAGACGGGACCACTACCGACTCCTCAGTACTACAGACGGGACCACTACCGACTCCTCAGTACTACAGACGGGACCACTACCGACTCCTCAGTACTACAGACGGGACCACTACCGACTCCTCAGTACTACAGACGGGACCACTACCGACTCCTCAGTACTACAGACGGGACCACTACCGACTCCTCAGTACTACAGACGGGACCACTACCGACTCCTCAGTACTACAGACGGGACCACTACCGACTCCTCAGTACTACAGACGGGACCACTACCGACTCCTCAGTACTACAGACGGGACCACTACCGACTCCTCAGTACTACAGACGGGACCACTACCGACTCCTCAGTACTACAGACGGGACCACTACCGACTCCTCAGTACTACAGACGGGACCACTACCGACTCCTCAGTACTACAGACGGGACCACTACCGACTCCTCAGTACTACAGACGGGACCACTACCGACTCCTCAGTACTACAGACGGGACCACTACCGACTCCTCCTCCTCAGTACTACCGACAGGACCACTACCGACTCCTCCTCCTCAGTACTACCGACAGGACCACTACCGACTCCTCCTCCTCAGTACTACCGACAGGACCACTACCGACAGGACCACTACCGACTCCTCCTCCTCCTCAGTACTACAGACAGGACCACTACCGACTCCTCAGTATTACCGACAGGACCACTACCGACTCCTCAGTATTACCGACGGGACCACTACCGACTCCTCAGTATTACCGACGGGACCACTACCGACTCCTCCGACTCCTCAGTATTACCGACGGGACCACTACCGACTCCTCAGTACTACCGACGGGACCACTACCGACTCCTCAGTACTACAGACGGGACCACTACCGACTCCTCAGTACTACAGACGGGACCACTACCGACTCCTCAGTACTACAGACGGGACCACTACCGACTCCTCAGTACTACAGACGGGACCACTACCGACTCCTCAGTACTACAGACGGGACCACTACCGACTCCTCAGTACTACAGACGGGACCACTACCGACTCCTCAGTACTACAGACGGGACCACTACCGACTCCTCAGTACTACAGACGGGACCACTACCGACTCCTCAGTACTACAGACGGGACCACTACCGACTCCTCAGTACTACAGACGGGACCACTACCGACTCCTCAGTACTACAGACGGGACCACTACCGACTCCTCAGTACTACAGACGGGACCACTACCGACTCCTCAGTACTACAGACGGGACCACTACCGACTCCTCAGTACTACAGACGGGACCACTACCGACTCCTCAGTACTACAGACGGGACCACTACCGACTCCTCAGTACTACAGACGGGACCACTACCGACTCCTCAGTACTACAGACGGGACCACTACCGACTCCTCAGTACTACAGACGGGACGACTACCGACTCCTCAGTACTACAGACGGGACCACTACCGACTCCTCAGTACTACAGACGGGACCACTACCGACTCCTCAGTACTACAGACGGGACCCACTACCGACTCCTCAGTACTACAGACGGGACCACTACCGACTCCTCAGTACTACAGACGGGACCACTACCGACTCCTCAGTACTACAGACGGGACCACTACCGACTCCTCAGTACTACAGACGGGACCACTACCGACTCCTCAGTACTACAGACGGGACCACTACCGACTCCTCAGTACTACAGACGGGACCACTACCGACTCCTCAGTACTACAGACGGGACCGCTACCGACTCCTCAGTACTACAGACGGGACCGCTACAGACTCCTCAGTACTACAGACGGGACCGCTACCGACTCCTCAGTACTACAGACGGGACCGCTACCGACTCCTCCTCCTCAGTACTACCGACAGGACCACTACCGACTCCTCCTCCTCAGTACTACCGACAGGACCACTACAGACTCCTCCTCCTCAGTACTACCGACAGGACCACTACCGACTCCTCCTCCTCAGTACTACCGACAGGACCACTACCGACAGGACCACTACCGACTCCTCCTCCTCCTCAGTACTACAGACAGGACCACTACAGACTCCTCAGTACTACAGACAGGACCACTACCGACTCCTCAGTACTACAGACAGGACCACTACCGACTCCTCAGTACTACAGACAGGACCACTACCGACTCCTCAGTACTACAGACAGGACCACTACCGACTCCTCAGTACTACAGACAGGACCACTACCGACTCCTCAGTACTACCGACAGGACCACTACCGACTCCTCAGTACTACCGACAGGACCACTACCGACTCCTCAGTATTACCGACAGGACCACTACCGACTCCTCAGTATTACCGACAGGACCACTACCGACTCCTCAGTATTACCGACAGGACCACTACCGACTCCTCAGTATTACCGACAGGACCACTACCGACTCCTCCTCCTCCTCAGTACTACAGACGGGACCACTACCGACTCCTCAGTACTACAGACGGGACCACTACCGACTCCTCAGTACTACAGACGGGACCACTACCGACTCCTCAGTACTACAGACGGGACCACTACCGACTCCTCAGTACTACAGACGGGACCACTACCGACTCCTCAGTACTACAGACGGGACCACTACCGACTCCTCAGTACTACAGACGGGACCACTACCGACTCCTCAGTACTACAGACGGGACCACTACCGACTCCTCAGTACTACAGACGGGACCACTACCGACTCCTCAGTACTACAGACGGGACCACTACCGACTCCTCAGTACTACAGACGGGACCACTACCGACTCCTCAGTACTACAGACGGGACCACTACCGACTCCTCAGTACTACAGACGGGACCACTACCGACTCCTCAGTACTACAGACGGGACCACTACCGACTCCTCAGTACTACAGACGGGACCACTACCGACTCCTCAGTACTACAGACGGGACCACTACCGACTCCTCAGTACTACAGACGGGACCACTACCGACTCCTCAGTACTACAGACGGGACCACTACCGACTCCTCAGTACTACAGACGGGACCACTACCGACTCCTCAGTACTACAGACGGGACCACTACCGACTCCTCAGTACTACAGACGGGACCACTACCGACTCCTCAGTACTACAGACGGGACCACTACCGACTCCTCAGTACTACAGACGGGACCACTACCGACTCCTCAGTACTACAGACGGGACCACTACCGACTCCTCAGTACTACAGACGGGACCACTACCGACTCCTCAGTACTACAGACGGGACCACTACCGACTCCTCAGTACTACAGACGGGACCACTACCGACTCCTCAGTACTACAGACGGGACCACTACCGACTCCTCAGTACTACAGACGGGACCACTACCGACTCCTCAGTACTACAGACGGGACCACTACCGACTCCTCAGTACTACAGACGGGACCACTACCGACTCCTCAGTACTACAGACGGGACCACTACCGACTCCTCAGTACTACAGACGGGACCACTACCGACTCCTCAGTACTACAGACGGGACCACTACCGACTCCTCAGTACTACAGACGGGACCACTACCGACTCCTCAGTACTACAGACGGGACCACTACCGACTCCTCAGTACTACAGACGGGACCACTACCGACTCCTCAGTACTACAGACGGGACCACTACCGACTCCTCAGTACTACAGACGGGACCACTACCGACTCCTCAGTACTACAGACGGGACCACTACCGACTCCTCAGTACTACAGACGGGACCACTACCGACTCCTCAGTACTACAGACGGGACCACTACCGACTCCTCAGTACTACAGACGGGACCACTACCGACTCCTCAGTACTACAGACGGGACCACTACCGACTCCTCAGTACTACAGACGGGACCACTACCGACTCCTCAGTACTACAGACAGGACCACTACCGACTCCTCAGTATTACCGACAGGACCACCACCGACTCCTCAGTATTACCGACAGGACCACTACCGACTCCTCAGTACTACCGACAGGACCACTACCGACTCCTCCTCCTCAGTATTACCGACAGGACCACTACCGACTCCTCCTCCTCAGTATTACCGACAGGACCACTACCGACTCCTCGTCCTCAGTATTACCGACAGGACCACTACCGACTCCTCCTCCTCAGTACTACTGACAGGACCACTACCGACTCCTCCTCCTCAGTACTACCCACAGGACCACTACCGACTCCTCAGTATTACCGACAGGACCACTACCGACTCCTCCTCCTCAGTACTACTGACAGGACAACTACCGACTCCTCCTCCTCAGTACTACTGACAGGAACACTACCGACTCCTCCTCCTCCTCAGTACTACTGACAGGACCACTACCAACTCCTCCTCCTCAGTATTACTGACAGGACCACTACTGACTCCTCAGTATTACTGACAGGACCACTACTGACTCCTCCTCCAGAATAGCATTCTATCATTACATCTGCCTCTGAAGATGACAAAGTACTCAACTGGCAGCTTCATTAAATAGTACCCGCAAAACACCAGTCTCAGCGTTAACAGTAAAGAGGTGACTCCAGGATGCTGGTCTTCTAGGCAGAGTTCCTCTGTCCAGTCTCAGCGTTAACAGTAAAGAGGTGACTCCAGGATGCTGGTGTTCTAGGCAGAGTTCCTCTGTCCAGTCTCAGCGTTAACAGTAAAGAGGTGACTCCAGGATGCTGGTCTTCTAGGCAGAGTTCCTCTGTCCAGTCTCAGCGTTAACAGTAAAGAGGTGACTCCAGGATGCTGGTCTTCTAGGCAGTGTTCCTCTGTCCAGTGTCTGTGTTCTTTTGCCAGTCTGAGATATGGCTTTTTCTTTGCAGCATCCAGGAGTCGCCTCTTCACAGTAGTGAAGTAGTGTCCACTATAATACCATGCAGCACACAGTAGTGAAGTAGTGTCCACTATAATACCATACAGCACACAGTAGTGAAGTAGTGTCCACTATAATACCATGCAGCACACAGTAGTGAAGTAGTGTCCACTATAATACCATGCAGCACACAGTAGTTAAGTAGTGTCCACTATAATACCATGCAGCACACAGTAGTGAAGTAGTGTCCACTATAATACTATGCAGCACACAGTAGTGAAGTAGTGTCCACTATAATACCATGCAGCACACAGTAGTTAAGTAGTGTCCACTATAATACCATACAGCACACAGTAGTGAAGTAGTGTCCACTATAATACTATGCAGCACACAGTAGTGAAGTAGTGTCCACTATAATACCATGCAGCACACAGTAGTGAAGTAGTGTCCACTATAATACCATGCAGCACACAGTAGTGAAGTAGTGTCCACTATAATACCATGCAGCACACAGTAGTGAAGTAGTGTCCACTATAATACCATACAGCACACAGTAGTGAAGTAGTGTCCACTATAATACCATGCAGCACACAGTAGTGAAGTAGTGTCCACTATAATACTATGCAGCACACAGTAGTGAAGTAGTGTCCACTATAATACCATGCAGCACACAGTAGTGAAGTAGTGTCCACTATAATACCATGCAGCACACAGTAGTGAAGTAGTGTCCACTATAATACCATGCAGCACACAGCAGTGAAGTAGTGTCCACTATAATACCATGCAGCACACAGTAGTGAAGTAGTGTCCACTATAATACCATGCAGCACACAGTAGTGAAGTAGTGTCCACTATAATACCATACAGCACACAGTAGTGAAGTAGTGTCCACTATAATACTATGCAGCACACAGTAGTGAAGTAGTGTCCACTATAATACCATGCAGCACACAGTAGTGAAGTAGTGTCCACTATAATACTATGCAGCACACAGTAGTGAAGTAGTGTCCACTATAATACCATGCAGCACACAGTAGTGAAGTAGTGTCCACTATAATACCATGCAGCACACAGTAGTGAAGTAGTGTCCACTATAATACCATGCAGCACACAGCAGTGAAGTAGTGTCCACTATAATACCATGCAGCACACAGTAGTTAAGTAGTGTCCACTATAATACCATGCAGCACACAGTAGTGAAGTAGTGTCCACTATAATACCATGCCGCACACAGTAGTTAAGTAGTGTCCACTATAATACCATGCAGCACACAGTAGTGAAGTAGTGTCCACTATAATACCATACAGCACACAGTAGTGAAGTAGTGTCCACTATAATACCATGCAGCACACAGTAGTGAAGTAGTGTCCACTATAATACCATACAGCACACAGTAGTGAAGTAGTGTCCACTATAATACTATGCAGCACACAGTAGTGAAGTAGTGTCCACTATAATACCATGCAGCACACAGTAGTGAAGTAGTGTCCACTATAATACTATGCAGCACACAGTAGTGAAGTAGTGTCCACTATAATACCATGCAGCACACAGTAGTGAAGTAGTGTCCACTATAATACTATGCAGCACACAGTAGTGAAGTAGTGTCCACTATAATACCATGCAGCACACAGTAGTGAAGTAGTGTCCACTATAATACCATGCAGCACACAGTAGTGAAGTAGTGTCCACTATAATACCATGCAGCACACAGCAGTGAAGTAGTGTCCACTATAATACCATGCAGCACACAGTAGTTAAGTAGTGTCCACTATAATACCATGCAGCACACAGTAGTGAAGTAGTGTCCACTATAATACCATGCAGCACACAGTAGTGAAGTAGTGTCCACTATAATACCATGCAGCACACAGTAGTTAAGTAGTGTCCACTATAATACCATGCAGCACACAGTAGTGAAGTAGTGTCCACTATAATACTATGCAGCACACAGTAGTGAAGTAGTGTCCACTATAATACCATGCAGCACACAGTAGTGAAGTAGTGTCCACTATAATACCATGCAGCACACAGTAGTGAAGTAGTGTCCACTATAATACCATGCAGCACACAGCAGTGAAGTAGTGTCCACTATAATACCATGCAGCACACAGTAGTGAAGTAGTGTCCACTATAATACCATACAGCACACAGTAGTGAAGTAGTGTCCACTATAATACCATACAGCACACAGTAGTGAAGTAGTGTCCACTATAATACTATGCAGCACACAGTAGTGAAGTAGTGTCCACTATAATACCATGCAGCACACAGCAGTGAAGTAGTGTCCACTATAATACCATGCAGCACACAGTAGTTAAGTAGTGTCCACTATAATACCATGCAGCACACAGTAGTGAAGTAGTGTCCACTATAATACCATGCAGCACACAGTAGTTAAGTAGTGTCCACTATAATACCATGCAGCACACAGTAGTGAAGTAGTGTCCACTATAATACCATGCAGCACACAGTAGTGAAGTAGTGTCCACTATAATACCATGCAGCACACAGTAGTTAAGTAGTGTCCACTATAATACCATGCAGCACACAGTAGTGAAGTAGTGTCCACTATAATACTATGCAGCACACAGTAGTGAAGTAGTGTCCACTATAATACCATGCAGCACACAGTAGTGAAGTAGTGTCCACTATAATACCATGCAGCACACAGTAGTGAAGTAGTGTCCACTATAATACCATGCAGCACACAGCAGTGAAGTAGTGTCCACTATAATACCATGCAGCACACAGTAGTGAAGTAGTGTCCACTATAATACCATACAGCACACAGTAGTGAAGTAGTGTCCACTATAATACCATACAGCACACAGTAGTGAAGTAGTGTCCACTATAATACTATGCAGCACACAGTAGTGAAGTAGTGTCCACTATAATACCATGCAGCACACAGTAGTTAAGTAGTGTCCACTATAATACCATGCAGCACACAATAGTGTACATACCAGAGAATTGGAGCTCTGTCTGGTGGGGGCTGTGAAGGGTCGTATGCTGGTGGGGGGCTCCTTCTCAATGGAGTGTCTCCTCTGAGGGGAGGGGTGACTGTCAGGCTGGGGAGTCATGGTGATGGGCCGGAACCTAGGGGGTGCTGGAGGGGAGAGAGAAAACAGTGAGATTAGAGTTCAGGAGGAAGGAGAGCGAGAGTTGATAAAGGCAGTTTGATAGTGTAGTGCCCTACATTTGACCAGGGCCCCATATAGGACTAAAGTAGTGCCCTACATTTGACCAGGGCCCCATATAGGACTAAAGTAGTGCCCTACATTTGACCAGGGCCCCATATAGGACTAAAGTAGTGCCCTACATTTGACCAGGGCCCCATATAGGACTAAAGTAGTGCCCTACATTTGACCAGGGCCCCATATAGGACTAAAGTAGTGCCCTACATTTGACCAGGGCCCCATATAGGACTAAAGTAGTGCCCTACATTTGACCAGGGCCCCATATAGGACTAAAGTAGTGCCCTACATTTGACCAGGGCCCCATATAGGACTAAAGTAGTGCCCTACATTTGACCAGGGCCCCATATAGGACTAAAGTAGTGCCCTACATTTGACCAGGGCCCATATAGGACTAAAGTAGTGCCCTACATTTGACCAGGGCCCCATATAGGACTAAAGTAGTGCCCTACATTTGACCAGGGCCCCATATAGGACTAAAGTAGTGCCCTACATTTGACCAGGGCCCCATATAGGACTAAAGTAGTGCCCTACATTTGACCAGGGCCCCATATAGGACTAAAGTAGTGCCCTACATTTGACCAGGGCCCCATATAGGACTAAAGTAGTGCCCTACATTTGACCAGGGCCCCATATAGGACTAAAGTAGTGCCCTACATTTGACCAGGGCCCATATAGGACTAAAGTAGTGCCCTACATATGACCAGGGCCCCATATAGGACTAAAGTAGTGCAGCATCACTCCTGCTACTTTATTGCACATGTTTTGAACATGCCCCAAACTCTTGGATTTGGTACAAGAACCCTTCTGCCGGTGGAGATGGTACATTTTGCAGTTTTGACAACAGCTACTATGTAATTTCTCCCCTCCTGGGTTTTCTGTTGCCTCATGTTAACTCCACCTTCATCATGTCGGCTAGTAGGGAATTTACCAGCCACGAAGTGTAGCATCATCCATTTCCTTGTATTAATAATCACACAGCTTCAAGACGACACACAGCTTCAACACAGCATAATCACACCGCTTCAAGACGACACACAGCTTCAACACAGCATAATCACACCGCTTCAAGACGACACACAGCTTCAACACAGCATAATCACACCGCTTCAAGACGACACACAGCTTCAACACAGCATAATCACACCGCTTCAAGACGACAACACAGCATAATCGCACAGCTTCAAGACACAGCTTCAACACAGCATAATCACACAGCTTCAACACAGCATAATCACACCGCTTCAAGACGACACACAGCTTCAACACAGCATAATCACACAGCTTCAACACAGCATAATCACACCGCTTCAAGACACAGCTCCAACACACCATAATCACACAGCTTCAAGACGTCAACACGGCATAATCGCACAGCTTCAAGACGACAACACACAGTAGCACACCCCAGAGGACAACACACCATAAGCACACAGCTTCAAGACGACAACACAGCATAATCGCACAGCTTCAAGACGACAACACAGTAGCACACCCCAAAGGACAACACACCATAAGCACACAGCTTCAAGACGACAACACAGCATAATCACACAGCTTCAAGACGACAACACAGTAGCACACCCCAAAGGACAACACACCATAAGCACACAGCTTCAAGACGACAACACAGCATAATCGCACAGCTTCAAGACGACAACACACAGTAGCACACCCCAGACGACAACACACCATAATCACACAGCTTCAAGACGACAACACACAGTAACACACCCCCAGACGACAACACACAGTAACACACCCCCAGACGACAACACATCCATTCTCATCAGAACTGCTCGTCTGTCTGAAGAAGCTGCAACAGTTTTGAAAACAACGTGTTTAAAAGGATACTTCAGGATTCTGGCAATGAAGCCTTTTATCTACTTTCCTTAGACTCCGATGAACTCGTGAACACCATTTTAAATGTCTCTGCATGCAGTTTAAAGGAAGATGCTAACTAGCGTTAGCACAATAACAAAGTCTATGGTATCAGCTAGCATGCCCCCAGTCATGACTCTAACGCAAGTTAGCATTGGCTCAGGAAACTATTTTCATTCATACTGGAAGCAGAGACAAGATGAATAGAATCTTCATTGCTTTTTTCAGAGTTACACCAATGGTGGAAATAATAAGATTGTGTTATAATGCTGTTATAGCATCAAATGGTTGTTAAATGCAACAGAATAAGGGGTTGTTAGAACGCTCATCTGTGTGTGTTCTACTGAGGATGGGTCTCTGGTAGATAACACTGACAGGAGATCTATGATGTCTTTTGGGTGATAAAACCTAAAGAGACCGCATTACAGAGCATAAGTTAATTTTTCTGTTCTATAAGGTACCAGGGAGAGACGACCCCAGGGCCAGACCCTGGTCTCTACACAAAGAGTACGGTTTTTACAGCAGATACTGTGTCTGCTGTAAAGTATAAGTATCTTCCATACACATATTAACCTTGTGACCCATGTGTGCGTTGTATTAACCTGCTCCCTTATTAATAAGTGAATAAAAATATTGTTTAAGTATAACTCTGACTTGTGATAAGTTTGTCTCTCCTCATCTGATAGTAAAGAAATTAACCACCACAGAATGCTGGTTTCTGTATAGCACTTTGATGTCAAGTGATGTAAAAAGGGCTTCATCAATACATATGATTGCTTGATTGGTTGATTGATTAATGTTGCAAAGCAATAACTAACCTGATATTCAGTGGAGTGTGTGGTGTGGTCCAAGTCTGGGTTTAAGGGTCTCTTTTCCAAGCTTAAAAGGATAAACACTCAACATCATAGGCTAGAAAAGGTTGAATACATTGGCCATGCTGTCAATATTGAAGCAACATCTCAAGACATCAGTCAGGAAGTTAAAGCTTGGTCACAAATGGGTCTTCCAAATGGACAATGACCCCAAGTATACTCCCAAAGTTGTGGCTAAAGGGCTTAAGGACAACGAAGTCAAGGTATTGGAGTGGCCATCATAAAGCCCTGACCTCAATCCCATAGAACATTTGTAGGCAGAACTGGAAAAGCATGCGCGAGCAAGGAGGCCTACAAACCTGACTCAGTTACACCAGCTCTGTCAGAAGGAATGGGCCAAAATTCACCCAACTTATTGTGGGAAGCGTGTGGAAGGCTACCCAAAACATTAGAAGGCAATGCTACCAAATACTAATTGAGTGTATGTAAACTTGTGACCCACTGGGAATGTGATGAAAGAAATCAAATCTGAAATAAATCACTCTACTATTATTCTGACATTTCACATTCTTAAAATAAAGTGGTGATCCTGACTGACCTAAGACAGGGAATTTCTACTAGGATTAAATATCAGGAATTGTGAAAAACTGAGTTTAAATGTATTTGGCTAAGGTTGTTCCGACTTCAACTGTATATCTATATAATGTTTAATTAAAGTCTGGTATTTGGGTCGAGCTCTGTTAGCGCATATGGGGTGTTTGTGTTGTCTGTATAATCTTTCAAATAAAAATAGCTTGATAGTGCACTATCTAGTGAATAGGGTGCCATTTGGGATGTAACAGCGGTGTTCTATACCTCAGGAGCCTTCAAAGAGTGGACAGATCTAGTGTACTAGCTAGTACACATGGTGTTATGTACTTTACCATTCAATAATGTGCATGTTTTCGTGGAATATGGAACAGTTTATAAAATGTTCACTATGAATTCATAAATACAAAGAGATCTATAAAAATAAAAAGAGTGAAAGTATCTTACCGTTCTTCCCCAGGACAGATCCCGGAGACGAGGCGTCCAACATGGATGCTGACAAACTGGAGGAGCTGTGACTGGGCTCATCCTGTTAATGAGGAGATACACATGACTGATGGAGACAGACTACCATTACACAAGAGACTAACCTGCTCCTCGGCAAACATGATCATTTCTGCCACTGGACGACACGAACTAGACGACGACACGAACTAGACGCTCTGGACAAGACGAACTAGACGCTCTGGACAAGACGAACTAGACGCTCTGGACAAGACGAACTAGACACTCTGGACAAGACGAACTAGACACTCTGGACAAGACGAACTAGACACTCTGGACAAGACGAACTAGACACTCTGGACAAGACGAACTAGACACTCTGGACAAGACGAACTAGACACTCTGGACAAGACGAACTAGACACTCTGGACAAGACGAACTAGACACTCTGGACAAGACGAACTAGACACTCTGGACAAGACGAACTAGACACTCTGGATATTGGCTGGATAAAGGACTAGAAACACTTGTTTGTGTGTGCAAGTCAAGAGCTTTCTTGTACTCGTCGTTGTAGAAAAAAGGCTTTTGTGTAAGTGGTGTATGGATAACAAACAATCACGTTCTATCCACACACACGTACATCGGACTCTGAGCTCTCCAGTTCAGACAGCGTGGGCGCCTTCAGGAGCCTCTTCCTCTGACGCAGAGCCCCTCCCACCCCGGGAGCTGGTGGACAGGACAGGGTGCTGGTGGCGTGCTTCCTGGGGGCATCTGGAGTGAACAAGTCTGTGGGAGGAGTCAGAGGACAGAGGAAAGGTGAACATTAGTCACAGGTGACAGGAAAATAGAAAAAAATAAAGAAAAAAACCATTGAGTAGGTCTGTCCAAACTTTTGACTCGTACTGGAAACTGTTCAATGCCTAAAATAAGGGGATAAATACTTGTACAAAAATAAATAAATGGTTTCCTGATCTTTATGTCTCTCAGATATTTGACAGACACTTCAGAACAAACCTTGGTTTTGGGGGGGACGGGGACTCTGTTGTTCAAGGCGTTTGTACGGGCTAATAGCAGCAAGGCCAACAACACATTAATCAAATCATTATGTATACTGGATATATTTTTTATACTTCAAGGGGTCCTACAATTCTAAATCAAGATTATCTTTGGTATGACCTTCTTATAAAACGCTGTAAGTACAGAAACACAATGTTTAAAAAAGGCACCAGCATTACGATTGGACTCATTGGGTTAAACTGGTTTACCTCTAGAGGCAACATCAATTATTACTGTGAGAAGGAAAACTTCCCTAAATATTGATGATACCGTCAGTAAAGGAGCAAGAGTGAAGCAAATAGGCGCCCACAAAGACAGTTGATTTTACAGATACAATTTGGTAGTATTCTGAAATGCATTTCCTCTCATTCAAGTCCAACACTATGTACATCATCTCACACGAAAGGTGTGAGAGCAGTAATAATACCAGAGCTGCGGTTCAGATCTTGAGGGGTGCTGATGCTTTTGTCTGCTCCTATAGGAAGGAACATCTTCAATATGGTCCTATCATCATCATCATCATCATCAACACTGTATTCCACCCTAATCATCAGTCTGTGTTACAGTCAGGTCTTTAGTCTGCTCCTATAGGAGGGAACATCTTCAATATGGTCCTATCATCATCATCATCAACCCTGTTTCTCCCTACAAAAAATTGACACACTACCCCATAATGACAAAGCGAAAACATGTTCAGAAATGTTTGCAAATGTCAATTTTTTTATTTTTAAAAACACCTTATTTATATAAGTATTCAGACCCTTTGCTATGAGAGTCAAAATTGAGCTCAGGTGCATCCAGTTGCCATTGCTCATCCTTTGACAGTGCATGTCAGAGCAAAAACCAAGCCATTGTCTATAGAGCACCAAGACAGGATTGTGTCTAGGCACAGATCTGGGCACCAAAAAATGTCTGCAACATTGAAGGTTCCCAAGAACACAGTGGCCTCAATCATTCTTAAATGGAAGAAGTTTGGAAACACCAAGACTCTTCCTAGAGCTGGCCACCCGGCCAAACTGAACAATCTGGGAGAAGGGCCTTGGCCAGAGAGGTGACCAAGAACCCGATGGTCACTATGACAGAGCTACAGAGTTCCTTTGTGGAGATGGGAGAATCTTCCAGAACGACAACCATCTCTGCAGCACTCAACCAATCAGGCCTTTATGGTAGAGTGGCCAGATGAAAATCACTCTTCAGTAAAAGACACATGACAACCTTCTTGGAGTTTGCCAAAAGACTCTCAGAACATGAGACAAGATACTCTGGTCTGATGAAACCAATATTGAACTATTTGGCCTGAATGCCAAGAGTCACGACTGGATGAAACCTGGCACCATCCCTACGGTGAAACATGGTGGTGGCAGCGTCATGCTGTGTGGATGTTTTTCAGCGGCAGGGACTGGGAGACTAGTCAGGATCGAGGGAAAGATGGAGCAAAGTATTGACAGATTCTTGATGAAAACCTGCTCCAAAGCCCTTGAGTGGCCCAGCCAGAGCCCGGACTTGAACCCAATCGAATATCTCTGGAGAAACCAGAAAATAGCTGTGCAGCAACACTCCCTATCCAACATGACAGAGCTTGAGAGGATCTGCAGAGAAGAAAAGGAGAAACTCCCCAAATACAGATGTGCCAAGCTTGTAGCATCATACTTAAGACTCAAGGCTGAAATCGCTGTCAAAGGTGCTTCAACAAAGTACTGAGTAAAGGGTCTGAATACTTATGTAAAGGTGATATTTCAGTTTTTGCTTTGTCATTATGGGGTATTGTAATGTCATTATGGGGTATTGTGTATAGATTGATGAGTGAAAAAACAATTTAATACATTTTAGAAAAAGGTTGTAACGTAACAAAATGTGGAAAAAGTCAAGGGGTCTGAACACTTTCCCAAGGCACTGTATACCATAGTGAATCAAGGTGACGGACAGGCCAGGCAGGCAGCCTTTAGTGTTACAGGGTAATCCGTCCCCTCTAGGAAGCACTTTAGTCAGCACTGCACTAACCATACCTAATCATAATATAACCCTACCCCACCATACCCCTAAACCTACCTGAACCCCCACCATAATATAACCCAACCATTACCCGACCCAACCATCACCCCAACCCACCATTACCCTACCCAACCATTACCCCACCCCACCATCACCCCACCCAACTCAACCATTACCCCACCCCACCTTCACCCCACCCCACCATTACCCAACCCAAACATCACCTCGCACAACCCAACCATCACCCCGCACAACCCAACCATCACCCCACACAACCCAACCATCACCCCACACAACCCAACCATCACCCCACACAACCATCACCCCACACAACCATCACCCCACACAACCATCACCCCACACAACCATCACCCCACACAACCATCACCCCACACAACCATCACCCCACTCAACCTTCACCCCACACAACTCAACCTTCACCCCACACAACTCAACCTTCACCCCACACAACTCAACCTTCACCCCACCCCACCATCACCCCACACAACCATCACCCCACACAACTCAACCTTCACCCCACCCCACCATTACCCAACTCAACCTTCACCCCACCCCACCCCACCATTACCCAACCCAAACATCACCTCGCACAACCCAACCATCACCCCGCACAACCCAACCATCACCCCACACAACCCAACCATCACCCCACACAACCATCACCCCACACAACCATCACCCCACACAACCATCACCCCACACAACCATCACCCCACACAACCATCACCCCACACAACCATCACCCCACACAACCATCACCCCACACAACCATCACCCCACACAACCATCACCCCACACAACCCAACCATCACCCCACACAACCCAACCATCACCCCACACAACCCAACCATCACCCCACACAACCCAACCATCACCCCACACAACCCAACCATCACCCCACACAACCCAACCATCACCCCTTACTTTAAAGCATGTCTGTGTGTTTGGGTCTGAACCTGGTAGATTTGAACATGACATTCATCAGATGGGGGTGATATTGTCAGAGTAATTTAATGAACACAAGGGAAAAGGTGATTTGACTTACTGAATTGGAGTTCGCAAGTGTGCCTGCCCCACTTAGCCAGCACTGGGAGTGTAGGCTGCATCATGTTAGCTCCACTAACTCACTGCTAGCCTGCACTGGGAGTGTAGGCTGCATCATGTTAGCTCCACTAACTCACTGCTAGCCTGCACTGGGAGTGTAGGCTGCATCATGTTAGCTCCACTAACTCACTGCTAGCCTGCACTGGGAGTGTAGGCTGCATCATGTTAGCTCCACTAACTCACTGCTAGCCTGCACTGGGAGTGTAGGCTGCATCATGTTAGCTCCACTAACTCACTGCTAGCCTGGGAGTCTGGGCTGTATCATGTTAGCTCCACTAACTCACTGCTAGCCTGGGAGTCTGGGCTGTATCATGTTAGCTCCACTAACTCACTGCTAGCCTGGGAGTCTGGGCTGCATCATGTTAGCTCCACTAACTCACTGCTAGCCTGGGAGTCTGGGCTGCATCATGTTAGCTCCACTAACTCACTGCTAGCCTGGGAGTCTGGGCTGCATCATGTTAGCTCCACTAACTCACTGCTAGCCTGGGAGTCTGGGCTGCATCATGTTAGCTTCACTAACTCACTGCTAGCCTGGGAGTCTGGGCTGCATCATGTTAGCTCCACTAACTCACTGCTAGCCTGGGAGTCTGGGCTGCATCATGTTAGCTCCACTAACTCACTGCTAGCCTGGGAGTCTGGGCTGCATCATGTTAGCTCCACTAACTCACTGCTAGCCTGGGAGTCTGGGCTGCATCATGTTAGCTCCACTAACTCACTGCTAGCCTGGGAGTCTGGGCTGCATCATGTTAGCTCCACTAACTCACTGCTAGCCTGGGAGTCTGGGCTGCATCATGTTAGCTCCACTAACTCACTGCTAGCCTGGGAGTCTGGGCTGCATCATGTTAGCTTCACTAACTCACTGCTAGCCTGGGAGTCTGGGCTGCATCACGTTAGCTCCACTAACTCACTGCTAGCCTGCTAGCTGTCTGAATTGCCGTACATCCGGCTCACCTTGCTACTCACTAGACCCTATGATCACTCATACATGCCTCTCCCTAATGTCATCATGCCTTGTCTATTGCGGTTTTGGTTAGTAATTTTTGTGTTATTTCACTGTAGAGCCTCCAGCCCTGCTCAATACGCCTTAGCTAAACCTAGCCCTTCTGTTCCACCATCCACACATGCCGTGACTTAAGCCATGCCTAGGCTTACCTCCACTGTACTCACATCCTACCATACCCTTGTCTGTACATTAAGCCTTGAATCTATTCCTCCGCGCCCAGAAATCTGCTCCTTTTACTCTGCTCCGAACGCACAAAACGACCAGTTCTTTTAGCCTTTAGCCGTACCCGTATCCTACTCCTCCTCCTCCTCAGGTGATGTGGAGGTTAACCCAGGGACCTGTAGCCCCAGTACTACACCTATTCCCTAGACTTCTATAACCATAAAAGCCTTGATTTCATGCATGTTAACATCAGAAGCATCCTCCCTAAGTTTGTTTTATTCACTGCTTTAGTACACTCCGCCAACTCTGATGTCCTAGCCGAGCCTTAGGAAGGCCACCAAAACTCCTGAAATTTCCATCCCCAACTACAACATTTTCCAACAAGATAGAGTTGCAATCTACTGCATAGAATACCTGCATAGTTCTGTCATGCTATCCAGGTCTGTGCACAAACAATTCAAGCTTCTACTTTTAAATATCCACCTTTCCAGAAATAATTCTCACTGTTGCCGCTTGTTACAGACCCCCGTCAGCCCCCACCTGTGCCCTGGAAACCATATGTGAATTGATTGCTTGCCCCCCCCCCCCCCCCATCTTCAGTATTCGTACTGCTAGGTGACCTAAACTGGGATATGCTTAACACCCTGGCCATCCTACAATCTAAACTAGATGCCCTCAATCTCACAAATTATCAAGGAACCTACCAGTATTAGAAATTATAATCTGTGACACTAATATAATAATGTGTCATATGTGGGAATGAAATGGAGTGAGGGTCAACTTTTGTGTAACACCGGCCGAGCCGGGCCGCGTCCCGGCTGCATCCGAGCGTGTGTGTCCTGCTCACCCAGGCGGTTGCGTCGGGTCACGTCAGGTGAAACAGGCCGTAGCTTCCTCTCCTGTTTGATGCCCTCTAAGAGACGCTCATGTAGGGTCTGCGGCCACGCAGGGTGAGGCTTCAACTTCCTTCCAGTAACCTACAAGTAGACAGACAAGCAGATAATGAATTCTGTGCAGGAGGCTCATCAACCATCCACAATAAAAACATGTACTGAAGCAACATACTGAAGCACTGCCCTTCTGCCCTTCCTTTCAATTCAACAAAACTGGATTCATCCCCTTAGGAGCAAGAAGGCGTCACAAGGGCAATAATTACAGTCTAGAGTGTACAACTGTGCTCTCAGTCGTAGCAATAGGAGGCTGCCAGACACACAATCTTCCCAATTCATCCTCATCATCATCAGGTCTGTCGTAGCACAGCAGCTGGGTCTGACGCACTAGACTATTTAAAATCGCGACCAATGTGAACTAGGTCTGCACCATAGACATGCATGCTTTCACATTTCATATTGTTTATAATATACGTAATTGAACAGCACTCCCAGGGTTGAGAGGTGGTCAGAGACCAGGTCAGGACTCCCAGGGTTGAGAGGTGGTCAGAGACCAGGTCAGGACTCCCAGGGTTGAGAGGTGGTCAGAGACCAGGTCAGGACTCCCAGGGTTGAGAGGTGGTCAGAGACCAGGTCAGGACTCCCAGGGTTGAGAGGTGGTCAGAGACCAGGTCAGGACTCACAGGGTTGAGAGGTGGTCAGAGACCAGGTCAGGACTCACAGGGTTGAGAGGTGGTCAGAGACCAGGTCAGGACTCACAGGGTTGAGAGGTGGTCGGGAGCGGATGAAGTCCAGGATGACCTCATGAGCGCTCTTTAACTTGGGAGGGATGTCTCCATTCACCTGGAGTAACAACACATCAGAACAGGAGAGGTAGTGAGTACACACACACACAAAATGCTAACGTCAGCTGTTATTGTAATGGAGAGAGGTTAGCATGTCTTGGGATTTTCATATTTGTAGATGAACTCTCTCACTCATTCAAGACTATCCGTAATCATGGTAGAGAGAATCCACATGAACGGACAAGTGTTAAGAAACATATTCTATTGTATTGTCACTTTTCTTGTAAATAACAATACATTATTTACCATCCATTTCTATTGGTCAGAAAGTAATCTGAAACTAATCGAAACAGCAAACGCATCCAAAAAGTTGGATGTAATCATTGGAATGTGAGACCAAACACTAAAGTTGGATGTAATCATTGGAATGTGAGACCAAAACACTAAAGTTGGATGTAATCATTGGAATGTGAGACCAAACACTAAAGTTGGATGTAATCATTGGAATGTGAGACCAAACACTAAAGTTGGATGTAATCATTGGAATGTGAGACCAAACACTAAAGTTGGATGTAATCATTGGAATGTGAGACCAAACACTAAAGTTGGATGTAATCATTGGAATGTGAGACCAAACACTAAAGTTGGATGTAATCATTGGAATGTGAGACCAAACACTAAAGTTGGATGTAATCATTGGAATGTGAGACCAAACACTAAAGTTGGATGTAATCATTGGAATGTGAGACCAAACACTAAAGTTGGATGTAATCATTGGAATGTGAGACCAAACACTAAAGTTGGATGTAATCATTGGAATGTGAGACCAAACACTAAAGTTGGATGTAATCATTGGAATGTGAGACCAAACACTAAAGTTGGATGTAATCATTGGAATGTGAGACCAAACACTAAAGTTGGATGTAATCATTGGAATGTGAGACCAAACACTAAAGTTGGATGTAAT
This sequence comes from Oncorhynchus mykiss, assembly GCF_013265735.2. Classification (NCBI taxonomy): domain Eukaryota; kingdom Metazoa; phylum Chordata; class Actinopteri; order Salmoniformes; family Salmonidae; genus Oncorhynchus; species Oncorhynchus mykiss. The sequence goes on along the minus strand of NC_050572.1, from coordinate 337,508 downwards.
CATTGGAATGTGAGACCAAACACTAAAGTTGGATGTAATCATTGGAATGTGAGACCAAACACTAAAGTTGGATGTAATCATTGGAATGTGAGACCAAACACTAAAGTTGGATGTAATCATTGGAATGTGAGACCAAACACTAAAGTTGGATGTAATCATTGGAATGTGAGACCAAACACTAAAGTTGGATGTAATCATTGGAATGTGAGACCAAACACTAAAGTTGGATGTAATCATTGGAATGTGAGACCAAACACTAAAGTTGGATGTAATCATTGGAATGTGAGACCAAACACTAAAGTTGGATGTAATCATTGGAATGTGAGACCAAACACTAAAGTTGGATGTAATCATTGGAATGTGAGACCAAACACTAAAGTTGGATGTAATCATTGGAATGTGAGACCAAACACTAAAGTTGAGTCGTTTAATACTGATGTGTTCTGAGAAAATGAAAATATATTTATTCATGTCACTGGAGTGCTGAGGTTTAGAGGGTCTAAACCACTAGTTAAGGGTTAGAGGAGGAAGATATATAGTGGAGGGTCTAGACCAGAAATTAAGGGTTATAGGAGGAAGGTATATAGTGGAGGGTCTAGACCACTAGTTAAGGGTTAGAGGAGGAAGGTATATAGTGGAGGGTCTAAACCAAAAATTAAGGGTTATAGGAGGAAGGTATATAGTGGAGGGTCTAGACCACTAGTTAAGGGTTAGAGGAGGAAGGTATATAGCGGAGGGTCTAGACCACTAGTTAAGGGTTATAGGAGGAAGGTATATAGCGGAGGGTCTAGACCACTAGTTAAGGGTTAGAGGAGGAAGGTATATAGCGGAGGGTCTAGACCACTAGTTAAGGGTTATAGGAGGAAGGTATATAGTGGAGGGTCTAGACCACTAGTTAAGGGTTATAGGAGGAAGGTATATAGCGGAGGGTCTAGACCACTAGTTAAGGGTTAGAGGAGGAAGGTATATAGCGGAGGGTCTAGACCACTAGTTAAGGGTTATAGGAGGAAGGTATATAGTGGAGGGTCTAGACCACTAGTTAAGGGTTAGAGGAGGAAGGTAGATAGTGGAGGGTCTAGACCACTAGTTAAGGGTTAGAGGAGGAAGGTATATAGTGGAGGGTCTAGACCACTAGTTAAGGGTTAGAGGAGGAAGGTAGATAGTGGAGGGTCTAGACCACTAGTTAAGGGTTAGAGGAGGAAGGTATATAGTGGAGGGTCTAGACCACTAGTTAAGGGTTAGAGGAGGAAGGTATATAGTGGAGGGTCTAGACCACTAGTTAAGGGTTAGAGGAGGAAGGTATATAGTGGAGGGTCTAGACCACTAGTTAAGGGTTATAGGAGGAAGGTATATAGTGGAGGGTCTAGACCACTAGTTAAGGGTTAAAGGAGGAAGGTATATAGTGGAGGGTCTAGACCACTAGTTAAGGGTTAGAGGAGGAAGGTATATAGTGGAGGGTCTAGACCACTAGTTAAGGGTTAGAGGAGGAAGGTATGTAGTGGAGGGTCTAGACCACTAGTTACGGGTTAGAGGAGGAAGGTATATAGTGCAGGGTCTAGACCACTAGTTAAGGGTTAGAGGAGGAAGGTACATTACGTTTACATTATGTCAGGATGTGTCACTGAGTGAGAGAGGGTAATGTATAACGTTTACATTATGTCAGGATATGTCACTGAGAGATAAAGGGTAATGTAACACTACACATACAGCGCATTTGGAAAGTTGTGCCCCACCCTATGAGACAACCAATCAAATAAAAAAATGGGGGGGGGGGGGCAAAGCTGTTAAGAAGCCTCTTTTGGACCTAGAATATGCGCTCTGGTAGAGCTTGCCATATGGTAGCGGAGAGAAGTCTATGACTAGGGTGGCTGGAGCCTGAGAATTTTTAGGGCTTTCCGATGACCGCCTTGTACAGAGGTCCTGGATGGCAGGAAGCTTGGCCCCAGTGATGTACTGGGCTGTACGCACTACCTTCTGTAGTGCCTTGCGGTCGGAGGCCGAGCAGTTAGCATAGCCAGTCCGGATGCTCTCGATGGTGCAGCTGTAGAACCTTTTGAGGAACAGAGGACTCGTGCTAAATCTTTTCAGTCTCCTGAGGGGGAATAGGTTGTGTCGTGCCCTCTTCACGACTGTCTTGGTGTGCTTGGACCATGTTAGTTTGTTGGTGATGTGGACGCCAAGGAACTTGAAGCTCTCAACCTGCTCCACTGCAGCCCAGTCGATGAGAATGGGGGCGTGCTCAGTCCTCTCTTTCCTGAAGTCCACAATCATCTCTTTTGTCTTGATCACGTTGAGGAAGAGGTTGTTATTCTAGCAACACCCGGCCGGGTCTGACCTCCTCCTTATAGGCTGTCTCGTTGTCAGAGATGAGGCCTACCACTGTTGTGTCATCAGCAAACTTAATGATGGTTTTGGAGTCGTGCCTGGCCGTGCAGTCGTGGGTGAACAGGAAGTACAGAAGGGGGCTGAGCACACACCCGAGGGGCCCCTGTGATGAGGATAAGCGTGGCGGATGTGTTGTTACCTACCCTCACCACCTGGGGGCGGCCCGTCGGGAAGTCCAGGATCCAGTTGCAGAGGGAGGTGTGTTTAGTCCCCGGGTCCTTAGCTTAGTGATGAGTTGAGGGCACTATGGTATTGAATGCTGAGCTGTAGTCAATGGCAGTGTAGAGCGCAATAAAGATTGCATAATTTGGGCCCCCTAGTGGCGCAGGGTTCTAAGGCACTGCATCTCAGTGCAAGGTACGTCACTACAGTCCCTGGTTCAATTCGAGGATGTATCACATCCGGCTGTGATTGGGACTCCCATAGGGCGGCGTACAATTGACCCAGCGTTGTCTGGGTTTGGCCGTTATTGTAAATAAGAATTTGTTCTTAACCGACTTGCATGAATACTTTCCGAATGTATGAAAAACATCAGGACCCAGAAAGCATCTGAAGAGTAGAAAAGCTGATCCAGGATCCAATCATATGTCACACGCTTCGTAAACAACAGGTGTAAACTAACAAGTTACATGACAATAGCATGAGCTCCTCCTGTCCAACCAATCTTATTCATTATGATCTGAATTATGATCTGAAAGGCAAAACTAAAATCACAGAGCAGGACTCTGCAACGTTTCATAAATACGAGCTCAGCGACGTGGAACCGGGCTGACAGATGAGACCCTCCCTTCACGATGACTTAAACCATGATCCGTCATTCCTCTAAGGTGATATTCTTCATGTTTAAGTCCCTCACCATGACGTTCCGTAGTTTGTATCGTTTGAAGCGGATGTCATCCATCAGCATCTCGTAAGGTGTGAGCTGGAACTCTACAGGTAGAGGGCTGTACTGTCTCTCCTGGACCTTCCTCAGCTTGACCCCGTTACGCAGGTCACCCATCACCTGCATCCAGAACTTAGCCTGAGGGACACAGGATAATAGCAGGGTTGGGGTTCATTTAATTTCTAATTCAATTCAGAAAGTAAACCAAATTTCAATTCTACATTTTCCTAATTTTACAGAATTGGAATGCAACTTTCAGTGTACTTCCTGAATTGAAATTGACCCCAAACACAGACAATAGTATCAACATTTAGAGCTTTACAGTATCTAGGTGTCAAGTATCAGAACTGTTCCTGTGTTGAGCGATAAGAGAATTATGGTCTTTCTTACCACACCCTCGCAGTCTGTCTTACCACACCCTCGGGGTCTTTCTTACCACACCCTCAGGGTCTTTCTTACCACACCCTCGCGGTGTGTCTTACCACACCGGATTCTTCTGGTTCTCAGGGATACAGTATATTCAAGCTAACTTCCGTTTCCCCTGAAAAAGCGATGCGGGGACTTTTAGCGCCCGCTACATTAGGCTACGCTTACCCAGTCAGCGTTCTGTAGCTCGTTGACATCTCTGATGGGTTCCTCTCCAGTGACTCGCGCCATCCGCCGCAGGTTCTACAAGGGGGAAGACATGAATGGAGAGCGTGAGAGGTGATCTGTTTAATACACTGTGGGAGTTATGTTGCTCTGGGTCAACACCAGAAGGTCATGGGCAGTGTTATTTATCCGCACACTTCTACATCAATATGTTTTCATGTGATGAGGATGTCAGATCTTGTTCCAGCAGACAGTCCTCATTGAACTTCTGAGTGGGGGTAAAGCAAAGTGGAACTAAATGATAGACATTTTAAAAATGTCTATCAGCTCCTCACTACACCACTGGTTGTCACAGCAGAGCCCCACTGGGATATACATCTCCGGATATACTGTCCCAGTCTACACAGCCAGCTGGGTTCAGAGTATATTGCGCAGAACTCGGAGGAAAAAGGTGGAGGTGTACGTCACGATTAACTACTCATGGTGCGGTAACGAACACGAACTCCAGTCCTTTCGTTTAACCAACCTAGAACACCTCAAACCAAATGCCGACCGCATTACCTCCCGAGAGAGTTCTCTTCGGTCATCGCCATAACTCTTCCTCAAGCTGATACCACAAAGGCGCTCAAGAAAACACACACTGGATTTTGTTCAAACTGGAAACCGCATATCCTGAGGCCACATTTCTTGTAACTGTGGAGTACTCGTACTAACAACTGTTCAACACTGGTCTGACCAATTGGAATCTTCAAGATTGTTTCCCTGTCCACATGAATAAAACAATCCCATTTTGTTACAGCCTTATTCTAAAATGGATTAAACAAAAATCTTCAGCAAACTACACACAATACTCCATAACAAAGCAACATTAAGAAATGTATTTAATTTAAAAACAGAAATAACTTAAGTATTCAGACCCTTTGCTATGAGACTGTAAATTGAGCTCAGGTGCATCCTGTTTCCATTGATCATCCTTGAGATGTTTCAACAACTTGATTCAAGTCCACCTGTGGTAAATTCAATTGATTGGACATGATTTGGAAAGGCACACACCTGTCCATATAAGGTCCCACAGTTGCATGTCAGAACAAAAACCAAGCCGTGAGGTCAAAGGAATTGTCCGTAGAGCTCCAAGACAGGATTGTGTCGAGGCTCAGTGAAGGGTACCAAAACACTTCTGCAGCATTGAAGGTCCCCAAGAACACAGTGACCTCCATCATTCTTAAATGGAAGAAGTTTGGAAACACCAAGACTCTTCCTAGAGCTGGCCACCCGGCCAAACTGAGCAATTGGGGGAGAAGGGCCATGGTCAGGGAGGTGACCAAGAATCCGATGATTACTCTGACAGAGCTCTAGAGTTGCTCTGTGGAGATGGGAGAACTTTCCAGAAGGACAACCATCTCTGCAGCACTCCACCAATCAGGCCTTTATGGTAGAGTGACCAGACGGAAGCCACTCTTCAGTAGAAAGGCACATAACAGCCCGTTTGGAATTTGCCATAAGGCACCTAAAGGACTGTCAGACCATGAGAAACAAGATTCTCTGGTCTGATGAAACCAAAATTGAACTCTTTGGCCTGAATGCCAAGCGTCACGTCAGGAGGAACCCTGGCACCATCCCTACGGTGAAGCATGGTGGTGGCAGCATCATGCTGTAGGGATGTTTTTCAGCAGCAGGGACCAGGAGACTAGTCAGGAACAAAGCAAAGATGAACGGAGCAAAGTACAGAGAGATCCTTGATGAAAACCTGCTCCAGTCTCAAGACCTTGAAAGGTGAATCTTCACCCCAGTCTAACAGGATAACGACCCACAGCCAAGACAACGCAGGAGTGGCTTCAGGACAAGTCTCAGAATGTCCTTGAGTGACCCAGCCAGAGCCTGGACTTGAACGCATAGAAGAATGGGAGAAACTCCCCAAATGCAGGTGTAGCGTCATACCCAATAAGAATCGAGGCTGTAATCTCTGCCAAAGGCGCTTCAACAGGGAGGGACGGCGAGAGGAGAGCGACCGGCGGGAGAGAGGGAGGGACGGCGGGAGAGAGGGAGGGACGGCGGGAGAGAGGGAGGGGAGGCGAGGGACGGCGGGGAGGCGAGGGACGGCGGGAGGAGAGGCGAGGGACGGCGGGAGGAGAGAGGGAGGGGAGGGGAGGGACGGCGGGAGGAGAGAGGGAGGGGAGGGGAGGGACGGCGGGAGGAGAGGGACGGCGGGAGGAGAGAGGGAGGGGAGGTGAGGGACGGCAGGAGGAGAGAGGGAGGGGAGGTGAGGGACGGCAGGAGGAGAGAGGGAGGGGAGGTGAGGGACGGCGGGAGGAGAGAGGGGAAGAGATGTAAGGTAAAGCAGGAGAAAGTCGTAGCTTAATCCGACTGCAGTCAGAGCAGCTACACACAGCAGCCAGGTTACACACAGCAACAAGGTGACACACAGCAACCAGGTGACACACAGCTACACACAGCAGCCAGGTTACACACAGCTACACACAGCAGCCAGGTTACACACAGCTACACACAGGAGCCAGATTTCACACAGCAGCCATGTTACACACAGCTACACACAGCAGCCAGGTTACACAGTTACACACAGCAGCCAGGTTTCACACAGCAGCCAGGTTTCACACAGCAGCCAGGTTTCACACAGCAGCCAGGTTTCACACAGCAGCCAGGTTACACACAGCTACACACAGCAGCCAGGTTACACACAGCTACACACAGCAGCCAGGTTACACACAACACAGGTTACACACAGCAGCCAGGTTACACACAGCAACCAGGTTACACACAGCTACACACAGCAGCCAGGTTACACACAGCTACACACAGCAGCCAGGTTACACACAGCTACACACAGGAGCCAGGTTTCACACAGCAGCCAGGTTACACACAGCAGCCAGGTTTCACACAGCAGCCATGTTACACACAGCAGCCATGTTACACACAGCTACACACAGCAGCCAGGTTACACAGTTACACACAGCAGCCAGGTTACACAGTTACACACAGCAGCCAGGTTTCACACAGCAGCCAGGTTTCACACAGCAGCCAGGTTACACACAGCAGCCAGGTTACACACAGCAGCCAGGTTACACACAGCAGCCAGGTTACACACAGTTACACACAGCAGCCAGGTTACACACAGCAGCCAGGTTTCACACAGCAGCCAGGTTACACACAGCAGCCAGGTTACACACAGCTACCCACAGCAGCCAGGTTACACACAGCAGCCAGGTTACACACAGCAGCCAGGTTACACACAGCAACCAGGTTACACACAGCTACACACAGTAGCCAGGTTACACACAGCAGCCAGGTTACACACAGCAGCCAGGTTACACACAGCAGCCAGGTTACACACAGCAGCCAGGTTACACACAGCAGCCAAGCTACAGCAGCCAAGTGACACACAGTTACACACAGCAGCCAGGTTACACACAGCAACCAGGTTACACACAGCAACCAGGTTACAAATGGTGTAGGGAAGGAGAGGAAGCCACTGTAGACTATTTAGATACAGCACAGAGACCTCCCAGTGTCCTTTGCCTCACTGACCAAGTTAAACCAGATAGTCCCCTGCTGTCATCCCAGCATGCCTTGGGCTTCCCTCGGACTGGCTGCTGACTGTGCGGTGGACTCAACCCCGTTGGAAACGCTCCCTTGTGAATCATTAATCTGTTGAAACTCTCAAATTGATCATTCATCTCCTTACCGACTCAGTGAACTAATGTAATTGGTCTAGCAGTAACTAGGCTAATTAGTTTGGACCAGGAACCCTTTCTGAATAGGGAGAAACCTGGACAGTGCTTTCTGGTCAAATATGGATAAACTGACAACACCAAGCAGCTTTGTCTCCTTTTGGAGATGTGCCTTGCCTGGTTAAGATCCTGATTCTGAGCAGGTCTGCAGAATATGGGATCATTCTAGCTAATTGATCATTGAAACACTTCTACTGTTAGAGCTGTTGATCAGACTCCGGGCCTCTCCAACACACATTATGTCAAACTGATCAGCTGCTGCCGAGTCAGGTACCTCACCTCTTCAGTGAGTAAGGGATTGGGTGAATAAACGTGTCAGGTACCTCACCTCTTTGGCACTCCTGATCTTCTCCAGGAAGGTGCTTAGCTCTCTGGTCTCGGCGTAGAGCGCCCGACACACAGCCTGGTAGTGGTTAGGGGCATCAGAGGGGCTGGGCAGGTGGGACGTACACAGCTGGGAGAAGGAGGAGGGACGGCAGACAAGGTCATATACTGATAATTTAATGTATACACAGATCATTACAGGAAGGAGCTTGAGATGACAGCTCAGAACAGAGTGTGACGGAGAGAGGTTGTTGATGGATGATGTTCCCTAGCAACGGGCTCTAGTAAGTAATCCATTATCAGGACAATATCATTTAGAACACACATAAAAAATGCAATACATTAGGAAAGTATTCAGACCCTAAATTGTATTTGTCACATGCGCTGAATACAATCTGACTGAAATGTTTACTTACCAAGCTCTCAACCAACAAGGTAGTTCAAGAAAAGAGTTGATTCAAAAAATATATTTTTTTGTACATCTAAATCAAAAGGTAAAAAGCAATTTACAAAACAATAACGAGGCTACATACAGGGGGCACAGGTTGGTAACGAGGCTACATACAGGGGGCACAGGTTGGTAACGAGGCTACATACAGGGGGCACAGGTTGGTAACGAGGCTACATACAGGGGGCACAGGTTGGTAACGAGGCTACATACAGGGGGCACAGGTTGGTAACGAGGCTACATACAGGGGGCACAGGTTGGTAACAAGGCTACATACAGGGGGCACAGGTTGGTAACGAGGCTACATACAGGGGGCACAGGTTGGTAACGAGGCTACATACAGGGGGCACAGGTTGGTAACGAGGCTACATACAGGGGGCACAGGTTGGTAACGAGGCTACATACATGGTAATGAGGCTACATACAGAGGGTAACGGTACAGTCAATGTGCGGGGGTTGTTGGGGAATAATCAGATGTTTCATATTCATCATATGTTTGTAAGTTACTTCTCATCAGAATGTGTTTGTATAATACTATGTCAAGACTAAGTTATTTGGGCCGGAGAGAGGGGAGAGGTCAAGCGTGGATCTCTTGGCTCCACAATGTCTGTGTGCCAGTAAATGTGTCTCTGTGATCTTGTCAAGATAGGATGGATTTGATATATGCCTGTTGATATGGAGGATTTGTTTATGGTTCTGAGTTTGAGAAAATAACATAGTTTAGGAGACAAAGCTGAACGATAAATTATGGCCAATGCTGTCTGGCTATGTGTGTGTCTTTGCTATAAAGGATCTCATTTGCAATGTGTAAGGACTCTCAGATAATTAATTTATAGACACTGAATTGATCTGAGAGTCACAGGGTTGTGATAGAGCTCATATAATTAAAGATGGACTTTGTGATAACTGACTTGTGGTTTGCTCTCATGATTTGGTAAATAGAGGACATTTCCACGACAGAGTACAGATTAGTCAATGTCATTTGTAAAGTGACTAAGCATAGTTAATAAACAGCGAGTATCAGCAGCACAAAAACTAATTTGTTGTTAAAAATCTGTCTTATGGCTTGGGGGTGGAAGCTGTTTCGGAGCCTTTTGGCCAAGACTTGCTGTGTGGTAGCAGAGAGAACAGTCTATGACTTGGGTGACTGGAGTCTGAATTTTCTGGGCTTTCCTCTGATACCGCCTATTATATAGGTCCTGAATGGCAGGAAGCTTGGCCCCAGTGATGTACTGGGCCGTACGCACTACCCTCGGTAGAGCATTACAGTCAGATGCCGAGCAGTTGCCATACCAGGTGGTGATACAACCGGTCAGGATGCTCTCGATGGTGCAGCTGTAGAACCTTCTGAGGATCTGGGAAGCCATCCCAAATCTTTTTAGTCTCCTGAAGGGGAAGTGGTGTTGTCGTGCCCTCTTCACGACTGTCTTGGTGCGTTTGGACGATGATAGTTTGATGGTGATGTGGAAGCCTAGGAACTCGACCCGCGCCACTCCAGTCCCATCGATGTTAATGGTGGCCTGTTCAGCGCTCCTTTTCCTGTAGTCCACGAGCAGCTCCTTTGTCTTACTCACATTGAGAGAGGTAGTTGTCCTGGCACCACCCTGCCAGGTCTCTGACCACCTCTCCACAGGCTGTTTCATCGTTGTCGATGATCAGGCCTACTTGTTGTGTCGCCAGCAAACTTACTGGTGTTTGAGTCGTGTTTGCCCACGCAGTCGTAGATGAACAGGGACTACAGGAGGGGGCTGAGCACGCACCCCTGAGGGGCTGCAGTGTTGATGAGCAAGGCAGACGTGTTGTTGCCTAACCTTACCACCTGGGGGCAGACTATCAGCATGTCCAGGATCAAGTTGCAGAGGGAGCTGTTTAGTCCCAGGGTCCTTAGCTAAGTGATGAGCTTTGAGGGCACTATAGTGTAAAACATTGAGCTGTAGTCAATGAACAGCATTCTCACATAGGTATTCCTTTTGTCCAGGTGGGAAAGTGCAGTGTGGAGTGCAATTGAGATTGCGTCATCTGTGGATCTGTTTGGGGCGGTATGCAAATTAGAGTGGGTCTAGGGTTTCTGGCATAACGATGTTGATGTGAGCCATGACCAGCCTTTCAAAGCACTGTTTCAAGGTCTTGCTCATGTCGGCTACGGAGAGTGTGATCACACTGTCGTCCCGAACAGCTGGTGCTCTCATGCATGCGTCAGTGTTGCTTACCTCAATGCAAGCATAGAAAAAAGCATGGTAGGCATGGTCACTGGGCAGCTCGTGGCTGGGTTTCCCTTTGTAGTCCGTAATAGTTGAAGCCACATCCGACCAGCGCCAGAGCAGTGGAGTAGGTTGACGCTTTGCCTGTTTGATGGTTCCTCAGAGGGCATAGCAGGATTTCTTATCAGCTTCCGGGTTAGAGTCCCGCTCCTTGAAAGTGGCAGCTCTATCCTTTAGCTCAGTGCAGACGTTGCCTGTAATCCATGGCTTCTGTTTGGGATATGTACGTACAGTCACTGTGGGGATGACGTCATCGATGCACTTATTGATGAAGCCGATGACGAAGGTGGTGTACTCCTCAATGCCATTGGATGAATCCCGGAACATATTCCAGTCTGTGCCAACAAAACAATCCTGTAGTGTAGAATCCGCGTCATCTGACCACTTCTGGACTGAGAGAGTCACTGGTACTTCCTGCTTTAGTTTTTGCTTGTAAGCAGGAATCAGGAGGATAGAATGATGGTTATTATTTACCAAATGGAGGGCGAGGGAGAGCTTTGTACGTTTCTCTGTGTGGAGTAAAGGTGGTCTAGAGTTATTTTTCCTCTGGTTGCACATTTAACATGCTGGTAGAAATGAGGTAAAATGGATTTAAATGTGCCTGCATTATAGTCCGCGGCCACTAGGAGCGTCGCTTCTGGATTAGCATGGTCTTGTTTGCTTATGGCCTGATACAGCTCGTTGAGTGTGGTCTTAGTGCCAGCATCGGTCTGTGGTGGTAAATAGACAGCTACAATAATACAGATGAGAACTCTTGGTAGATAGTGTGGTCTACAGCTTATCATAAGGTACTCCACCTCCGGCGAGCAATACCTCACGACTTCTTTAATATGAGACATTGCGCACCAGCTGTTCTTGACAAAGACACAACTCCTCCTTACCAGACGTAGCTGTTCTGTCCTGCCGATGCAAGGAAAACCCAAACAAATGGACCAGTGTCATCGTTCAGCCACGTCTCGCAACAACATGAGATATTACAGTTTAATGTCCCGTTGGATAGTCTTAATCGTAGATCGTCCATGGTAACTAATGGTGAATTACCGTGAGACCGGCCGTTATTTGCTTCACAATCACCGGCTGGAGAAATGTCATGACCGCCACAGCCCTACTAGAGACCTATACATAGAGCAGGAGGGAAGGTTGGAGAGAGAGACACAGCCCTACTAGAGACCTATACATAGAGCAGGAGGGAAGGTTGGAGAGAGACAGCCCTACTAGAGACCTATACATAGACCAGGAGGGAAGGTTGGATAGAGAGACACACAGCCCTACTAGAGTCTCCTCCTATAGCCTGGTCCCAGACCTGTTGTCTCCTCCTATAGCCTGGTCCCAGACCTGTTGTCTCCTTCTATAGCCTGGTCCCAGACCTGTTGTCTCCTTCTATAGCCTGGTCCCAGACCTGTTGTCTCCTCCTATAGCACAATGGACTGGCACTCAGGCTAGTAATTAGACCAGTACCGTTCTAGCATGTTACAGGTAACTATGTAGTCGATACAGTGAGACAGGTACCATTATAACATGTTACAGGTAACTAACTATGTAGTCGAGACAGTCAGACCAGTACCGTTCTAACATGTTACAGGTAACTATGTAGTCGAGACAGTCAGACCAGTACCGTTCTAACATGTTACAGGTAACTATGTAGTCGAGACAGTCAGACCAGTACCATTATAACATGTTACAGGTAACTATGTAGTTCGAGACAGTCAGACCAGTACCGTTCTAACATGTTACAGGTAACTATGTAGTCGAGACAGTCAGACAGGACGTACCGTTATAACATGTTACAGGTAACTAGGTCAGACAAGACGTACCGTGAGCACGTCTCTGAATCTTTTAATATTACAGACAGTGTTTGGGTCTTCCTCCTCCTCGGTGGCCTCGTAACCTTCATCATGGCAGGGGTCACTGTCCCTCTCCTTCTCTGCCATGTTGGTCATCATGTCGATGAGTTGCTCCAGAGGCGGACTGAGCTCTCTCTCCTCGCTGTCCTTCAGACTGTAGTCCAACGCCTTGTAGATCATGATTCCCAGAGATTCAATCACCTACAAGACAAAAAAACAACAGGCCGTTATTCACCCACATACGGAGCCAGTAGACACTAACCAACTCCAACAACCGGTGTTTGTCACATACGGAGCCAGTAGATTCATAGGATGGGAAAAGCTTCGGTCTTCCTTCCATTTTAGTGTGTCAGTCAAACGTCTGGGAGTGATAAAGAATGAGAAACAAACCCCTTCTCAGCACCAAGCGGTCTCTGCTGCTGGGCTTCACAACGGACCATTGTCCGCTAGGCTGGTACAAACCCCACTGGATCATAGCGGTCACGCTAGGCTGGTACAAACCCCACTGGGTCATAGCGGTCATGCTAGGCTGGTACAAATGGCTTATAATGGTTTTCATGGTGGGCACTGGGCTCTGTAATGGGGTTGCTTCTCATTCCATGAAACACACCTGGCTAAATGTTACCACAGTCTTACTGTAAAAGCGGAATACAAGGCCCAGTTCTGGAAACAGGGTATATGTAACTCACCTCTAAGGAAGTGTTGGGAGGTCTGGGTTTATCTAGAAGAAAAAAAATTGAAAAAAAGTTAGTCAAATTTACACTAGAGGCCAACCGATTAATCGACATGGCCGATTAATTAGGTCTGATTTCAAGTTCATAACAATCGGTAATCTGCCTTTTTGGACGCCAATTACATTGCAATCCATGAGGAAACTGCACGGCAGGCTGACCGCCTGTCACGGCAGGCTGACCGCCTGTCACGGCAGGCTGACCGCCTGTCACGGCAGGCTGACCGCCTGTTACGCGAGTGCCTTTCCAAAAAGGACCTTGTGGCTGTAATGAGCCAAGGTACGTTGCTAGCTAGCATTAAACGTTTTTTAAAAAAAACAATCAATCTTCACATAATCACTAGTTAATCTAGCTTGTCCTGCTTTGCATATAATCAATGAGGTGCCTGTTAACTTATCAAATCACAGCCTACTTCAACTTTGCCAAACGGCTGATTTACCAAAAACACATTTGCGGAAAAAAAGCACAGTCGTTGCACGAATGTACCTAGCCATCAATGCCTTTCATAAAATCAATACACAGAAGTATATTTTTTTAAACCTGCATATTTAGTTAAAATAAATGCATGATAGCAGGCAATATTAACTAGGAAAATTGTGTCACTTCTCTTGCGTTCGGTGCAGCAGTCAGGGAATATGCAACAGTTTGGCTGCCTGGCTCGTTGCGAACTGTGTTTCTTCCTAACAAAGACATGAATTAGTTTGCCAGAATTTCACATAATTATGACATTATATTGAAGGTTGTGCAATGTAACAGCAATAATTAGACTTAGGGTTGCCACCCGTCTGATAAAATACAGAACGGTTCCATTTTTCACTGAAAGAATAAACATTTTGTTTTCGAAATGATATTTTCCAGATTTAACCATATTAAAATGATCAAAAGCTATTTCTGGGTTTTTAATATAATTACTAAAGTGCCAATAAGAACATCCAATTGTCAAAAGGTATAGTCGCCGTGTCATAATTCCTATAATAAACTACAACCTAAAAACTTCTTAACTGGGAATATTGAACCACCAGCTTTCGTATGTTCTCATGTTCGGAGGAAGGGACTTAAATGTTAGCTATTTTACATGGCACATATTGCAGTTTTACTTTCTTCGCCAACATTTATTTTATCCAAATTGAACATGTTTCATTATTTAGTTGCAACTAAATAGATATTACTATGTATTATATTAAGTTAAAATAAGTGGGTTCATTCAGTATTGTTGTAATTCTCAAAAATAAAGGGAACACTTAAAACAACACAATGTAACTCCAAGTCAATCACACTTCTGTGAAATCAAACTGTCCACTTAGGAAGCAACACTGATTGACAATAAATTTCACATGCTGTTGTGCAAATGGAATAGACAACAGGTGGAAATGACAGGCAATTAGCAAGACACCCCCAATAAAGGAGTGGTTCTGCAGGTGATAACCACAGACCACTTCTCAGTTCCTATGATTCCTGGCTGATGTTTTGGTCACTTTTGAATGCTGGTGGTGCTTTCACTCTAGTGGTAGCATGAGACGGAGTCTACAACCCACACAAGTGGCTCAGGGAGTGCAGCTCATCCAGGATGGCACGTCAATGCGAGCTGTGGCAAGAAGGTTTGCTGTGTCTGTCAGCGTAGTGTCCAGAGCATGGAGGCGCTACCAGGAGACAGGCCAGTACATCAGGAGACGTGGAGGAGGCCGTAGGAGGGCAACAACCCAGCAGCAGGACCGCTACCTCCGCCTTTGTGCAAGGAGGAGCACTACCAGAGCCCATGCCAAATGACCTCCAGCAGGCCACAAATGTGCATGTGTCTGCTCAAACGGTCAGAAACAGACTCCATGAGGGTGGTATGAGGGCCCGACGTCCACAGGTGGGGGTTGTGCTTACAGCCCAACACCGTGCAGGACGTTTGGCATTTGCCAGAGAACACCAAGATTGGCAAATTCACCACTGGCGCCCTGTGCTCTTCCAATCATAATGGTGGTCATTATGGTCAAACAATTCTATTTTTGTTTCATCAGACCAGAATACATTTCTCCAAAAAGTATGATCTTTGTCCCCATGTGCAGTTGCAAACTGTAGTCTGGATTTTTTATGGCGGTTTTGGACCTGTGGCAGTGGCTTCTTCCTTGCTGAGAGGCCTTTCAGGTTATGTCGATATAGGACTCGTTTTACTGTGGATATAGATACTTTTGTACCGGTTTCCTCCAACATCTTCACAAGGTCTTTTGCTGTTGTTCTGGGATTGATTTGCACTTTTCACACCAAAGTACGTTCATCTCTAGGAGACAGAACGAGTCTCCTTCCTGAGCGGTATGACGGCTGCGTGGTCCCATGGTGTTTATACTTGCGTACTATAGTGTGTACAGATGAACGTGGTACCTTAACTTCTTGCGTCGAGCAATCCCGTATCCGGGAGCGTAATCATAGCCTATTTATGATCCTATTTGTAGCCTCAAGCTCATTACCATAACGCAACGTTAACTATTCATGAAAATAGCAAATGAAATGAAATAAATATATTCACTCACAAGCTTAGCCTTTTGTTAACAACACTGTCATCTCAGATTTTCAAAATATGCTTTTCAACCAAAGCTACACAAGCATTTGTGTAAGAGTATTGATAGCTAGCATAGCATTAAGCCTAGCATTCAGCAGGCAACATTTTCACATAAACAAGAAAAGCATGCAAATAAAATAATTTACCTTTGAAGAATTTCGGATGTTTTCAATGAGGAGACTCAGATAGCAAATGTTCAGTTTTTCCAAAAATATTATTTGTGTAGGAGAACTCGCTCCGTTTTGTTCATGACGTTTGGCTAAGAAGAAACCCCGAAAATTCAGTCATTACAACGGCGAACTTTTTTCCAAATTAACTCCATAATAAAATCGACAGAAACATTGCAAACGTTGTTTAGAATCAATCCTCAAGGTGTTTTTCACATATCTATTCGATGATAAATCATTCGTGGCAGTTGGGTTTCTCCTCGGAAGCAAATGGAAAAATACACGCAGCTGGAGATTACGCAATCATTTCGACGGAGGACACCAAGCAAGGACCTGGTAAATGTAGTCTCTTATGGTCAATCTTCCAATGATATGCCTACAAATACGTCACAATGCTGCAGACACCTTGGGGAAACGACAGAAAGTGTAAGCTCATTCCTGGCGCATTCACAGCCATATAAGGAGACATTGGAACACAGCGCCTTCAAAATCTTGGGCATTTCCTGTTTGAAATTTCATCTTGGTTTCGCCTGTAGCATCAGTTCTGTGGCACTCCCAGACAATATCTTTGCAGTTTTGGAAACGTCAGAGTGTTTCCTTTCCAGAACTGTCAATTATATGCATAGTCGAGCATCTTTTCGTGACAAAATATCTTGTTTAAAACGGGAACGTTTTTTTATCCAAAAATTTAAAGAGCGCCCCCTATATCAAATCGCTACTAGAGATTCTGGGTTCGAGCCCAGGCTCTGTCGCAGACAGCCGCGACCGGGAGACGCATGGGGCAGCGCACAATTTGCCCAGCGTCATCCAGGTTTGGTCGGAAGGGATTTCCTTTTCCTGTCGCACACTAGCAACTCCTGTGGCGGGCCGGGGGCAGTGCACGCCGACTCGGTCGCCAGGTGTACAGTGTTTTCTCCGACACATTGGTGCGGCTGGCTTCCGGATTAAGTGGGCATTGTGTCTAGAAGCAGTGCGGCTTGGTTGGGTTGTGTTTCAGAGGACTCACGGCTCTCGACCGTCGCCTCTCGAGTCCATACGGAGAAAGAAATATAAAAATGAATAACACATGTTTTGCACACTCTTGGCATTCTCTCAACAAGCTTCATGAGGTAGTCACCTGGAATGCATTTCAATTAACGGGTGTGCCTTGTTAAAGTTCATTTGCGGAATTTTTTTCCTTCTTAATGCATTGGAGCCAATCAGTTGTGTTGTGACAAGGTAGGGGTGGTATACAGAACACAGCCCTATTTGATAAAAGACCAAGTCCCTATTATGGCAAGAACAGCTAAAATTGTTTATTTTACGAGGCAAGTTGACTGATATTCTCATTCATAGCAACAACCTGGGGAGTAGTTACATGGGAGGTGAATGAGCCAATTGTAAATTGGGGATGATTAGGTGACTAATGTATGAGGGACAGATTGCAGAACGGGTGTTGTATGTGGAAGATGAGGGCTGCAGTAGATATCTCAGATAAGGAGGAGTGAGGCCTAAGAGGGTTTTATAAATAAGCGTCAACCAGTGGGTCTTGCGACAGGTATACAGAGATGACCCGTTTGCAGATGAGTATAGAGTGCAGTGATGTGTCCTATAAGCATTACGTCGCCGTAATCTAGCATGGATGTCCATCTGAATCAGCTGGTGGTTCAATATTCCCAGTTGAGAAGTTTTAGGTGGTACTTGTATGAGGTGACTACCTCAAGCTCTAAACCCTCAGAGGTAGTAATCACACCTGTTTGGCAGCTGGGGTGAAAGAGGAGCGATCTTACCAAACCCCATGACCTTTGTTTTGGAGGTGTTCAGAACAAGGGCAGTCAGAATGACATTATCTTGAAGGAGGAGGTCCCTCCAGGCCCAGCCATTGGTGTTAAAAAGAGATGTCAGACCAAATCGGCATAACATGCCTCCTCCCACACCCCATTTCTTACACCTGCTGTGCAATCCATCCATCTCTCAGTTGTGTAGCTGAGACCAGGGGCCTCGTAACATACCGCTGTAGCTTTAACATAGATAATATGAATACTACGGTCATGAAGTGGCCCTTTTTGGGTATAGCTAGTGGCTTCCCCCTCTCTCACAAAGGAACAACTATGTGAGAATGCTATTAATTGACTACAGCTCAGCGTTCAACACCACAGTACCCTCAAAGCTCATCACTAAGCTAAGGAACCTGGGACTAAACACCTCCCTCTGCAACTGGATCCTGGACTTCCTGATGGGCCGCCCCTAGGTGGTGAGGGTATGTAGCAACACATCTGCCACGCTGATCCTCAACGCTGGCGCTCCCCAGGGGTGCGTGCTCAGTCTCCTCCTGTACTTCCTGTTCACCCACGACTGCATGGCCAGGCACGACACCAACACCATCATTAAGTTTGCTGACGACACAACAGTGGTAGGCCTGATCACCGACAAGACAGCCTATAGGGAGGAGGGTCAGAGACCTGGCCGGGTGGTGCCAGAATAACAACCTATCCCTCAACGTAACCAAGACTAAGGAGATGATTGTGGACTACAGGAAAAGGAGGACCGAGCACGCCCCCATTCTCATCAACAGGGCTGTAGTGGAGCAGGTGGAGCGCTTCAAATTCCTTGGTGTCCACATCAACAAAACTATAATGGTCCAAACACACCAAGACAGTCGTGAAGAGGGCACCCTCGGGAAAAAAAAAAAGATTTGGCAAGGGTCCAGAGATCCTCAAAAGGTTCTACAGCTGCAACATCAAGAGCATTCTGACCGGTTGCATCACTGCCGCGTATGGCAATTGCTCGGTCTCCGACCGCAAGGCACTTCAGAGGTTATAATACCTCAAAATACCTCACCTTATAAATCTGCAGGACCCAACCACTCAAGTTCTGATTCAGTCAAACAGGAGGGTTGTTTTTGCATTTTCTGATGAGAAGTGTGATAGACACATTAACAGAGACTGTGCTCGGGATGTGACGTTACACAGGTTTGACAAACCAAACCAGAACACAACCAATCCCAGCCAGCGGCCCATTATTTATCACCATCTAATGGCCTCCGACAGTGAGAGAGTGGAGGTTGTGTGTGTGTGGCAGAGGGTAATAAGATAACACAACAGCGTGAAAAGGAAATCAAACCCAGTGCCAGCGGCTGTGGTGTCAACTACTTCCCCTTACCTACGCAGATATTAAACCACATGCTAGACAGACTACAGCTTTCTGCCACAGGCTCACCAACACTACACAGGTAAGCAGCCGCTCTACCTCCACGGTTGCGTCCCAATAATCTCTCCTTCCTCCCGAAGTGTGCACTCGTTCACTACTCCCCACACATGTAAAAGCATGGTGTAGGCATCAGCTAGCCTACAGGAAGTTTCCAGATACCAGTAATTTCCTTTAAAATCAATGAAAGGAAGTGAACAAGTCAACTCGAAGGGTGAAAGGAGAGATTGGGATGCAGCCGACCTCTGGCCAAATACCCATTGAGCATCAGGTCTGTGAGTGATGGATCCTGGTCAAAGGCATTGTTTACAAACATATATGATTTGATTACTAGGCATATTGCAATCAAAAATGATTGATACAGTGATTAATCATGAACAAATAATTGCATTCATAATTAACAGGCATTACTAAGCCTGTTTGGCTGAACGATACAAATATGTAGGCCTAAACACTGTATATTCAAGCTCCATGTGTAATATCAGTGAATTGACAAGGTAATTGGTTTAGGCCTCTGCCACAGTAAAGATGTGGAAATCCGATCCAATCTGAGAAGCATGGCGTCTATACACGTGTGTAACCTAACCCATTAGTTATGTTCACTTCAGTTAACCATGCAACTAGGGGAGCCTAGATAGGCTTCAAAGTAGGTCCGATTTTGACAGACACTGTGTTTACCTGTGCTGTCTTGGTGGTGCAATTGAACTGTTCCATCTCTCAGAATCCGTACATCGCCAGGTCCTTCAATCCTTCTCGGCAAATCCCCAACTGAAGCGCTGGAGGTCTTGGAATGAACCCTCCGGTGTTTCTGAACCAAAGTTCTGCAACATTGGTAACAAACAGCCCATCCCTGCTCTTCATTGATCGGCTGGCTGTACAACGATAAGATTTCCTCCAAGGAAAGCTCCTCTGCTCCATCGGCGATATCCATGTTCACGGCACCGGCGTTCAGATACTGATTAACGCCGAAATCTTGGAGAAGCCTGGGTCCCCGGCCGTTTATCCACCTTCACACCATTATTATAGCCACGTAAATAATGGCAGTCTTCGACAGAAAAAAATATGTATTTCGGCGTACGAAACAGGTATTGCTACAGAACTAAATAAACGTCGAACCGCGTTGTGATGTCCGTATTCCTCAACTGTCTCGGCCACTGAGTCCACCTACAGCAATTTATTGTGGCCACCAGCAGAGAGGAAGAGGAGAAGCGAGAGGATTTACTCTGCCCAAAATCTGTCCGCGTGAGATAAGCCTTTTTTTTGTATGGAGTGCTATTATAGTGTATCGAATTACATTAGGCTTATTTTACCGAATATACGTTTCGTAATGTTTAGCTTGTTACAAATGTACTGATATAAGTGGAGACGTGTCATTCCGGCAACTTTAAGAAAAACGACTTACCTGTTGTTCACACGCATATCTGCCCTCTCATTGGCTAGAATGGTCCCACCTGATCTCACTTGCCTTCACTCATTGAGGACATGCATTTCCATTGTTAGGGCGGTCACTCGGCTATCTTGTCAATATAATAGATCATCTTCACGGCGTTTGTAAATTCAGTCTGGGGTGCCAGAGTGTGATCTGGGTAGTTCATAAATTCAGAGCCTTGTCAGTTCATAAATTCAGAGCCTTGTCAGTTGTCAGTTTCTAAATTCAGAGCCTTGTCAGTTCATAAATTCAGAGCCTTGTCAGTTGTCAGTTCATCAATTCAGAGCCTTGTCAGTTCATGAATTCAGAGCCTTGTCAGTTGTCAGTTCATAAATTCAGAGCCTTGTCAGTTGTCAGTTCATCAATTCAGAGCCTTGTCAGTTCATGAATTCAGAGCCTTGTCAGTTCATAAATTCAGAGCCTCGTCAGTTCATAAATTCAGAGCCTTGTCAGTTGTCAGTTCATAAATTCAGAGCCTTGTCAGTTCATAAATTCAGAGCCTTGTCAGTTCATAAATTCAGAGCCTTGTCAGTTGTCAGTTCATAAATTCAGAGCCTTGTCAGTTGTCAGTTCATCAATTCAGAGCCTTGTCAGTTCATAAATTCAGAGCCTTGTCAGTTGTCAGTTTATAAATTCAGAGCCTTGTCAGTTGTCAGTTCATAAATTCAGAGCCTTGTCAGTTGTCAGTTTATAAATTCAGAGCCTTGTCAGTTGTCAGTTCATCAATTCAGAGCCTTGTCAGTTTATAAATTCAGAGCCTTGTCAGTTGTCAGTTCATAAATTCAGAGCCTTGTCAGTTGTCAGTTTCTAAATTCAGAGCCTTGTCAGTTCATAAATTCAGAGCCTTGTCAGTTGTCAGTTCATCAATTCAGAGCCTTGTCAGTTCATGAATTCAGAGCCTTGTCAGTTCATAAATTCAGAGCCTCGTCAGTTCATAAATTCAGAGCCTTGTCAGTTGTCAGTTCATAAATTCAGAGCCTTGTCAGTTCATAAATTCAGAGCCTTGTCAGTTCATAAATTCAGAGCCTTGTCAGTTGTCAGTTCATAAATTCAGAGCCTTGTCAGTTGTCAGTTTATAAATTCAGAGCCTTGTCAGTTCATAAATTCAGAGCCTTGTCAGTTGTCAGTTTATAAATTCAGAGCCTTGTCAGTTGTCAGTTCATCAATTCAGAGCCTTGTCAGTTTATAAATTCAGAGCCTTGTCAGTTGTCAGTTCATAAATTCAGAGCCTTGTCAGTTGTCAGTTCATAAATTCAGAGCCTTGTCAGTTCATAAATTCAGAGCCTTGTCAGTTCATAAATTCAGAGCCTTGTCAGTTGTCAGTTCATAAATTCAGAGCCTTGTCAGTTGTCAGTTCATAAATTCAGAGGCTTGTCAGTTGTCAGTTCATAAATTCAGAGCCTTGTCAGTTCATAAATTCAGAGCCTTGTCAGTTCATAAATTCAGAGCCTTGTCAGTTCATAAATTCAGAGCCTTGTCAGTTGTCAGTTCATAAATTCAGAGCCTTGTCAGTTCATAAATTCAGAGCCTTGTCAGTTGTCAGTTCATAAATTCAGAGCCTTGTCAGTTGTCAGTTCATAAATTCAGAGCCTTGTCAGTTCATAAATTCAGAGCCTTGTCAGTTCATAAATTCAGAGCCTTGTCAGTTGTCAGTTCATAAATTCAGAGCCCTGTCAGTTCATAAATTCAGAGCCTTGTCAGTTGTCAGTTCATAAATTCAGAGCCTTGTCAGTTGTCAGTTCATAAATTCAGAGGCTTGTCAGTTGTCAGTTCATAAATTCAGAGCCTTGTCAGTTCATAAATTCAGAGCCTTGTCAGTTTATAAATTCAGAGCCTTGTCTGTTCATAAATTCAGAGCCTTGTCAGTTCATAAATTCAGAGCCTTGTCTGTTCATAAATTCAGAGGCTTGTCAGTTCATAAATGCAGTGCGTTCTCGCTCTCGGGGCATTCAGAGAGCGCACTGGTTGATCCGAGCGTTCTGATCTCACAATGGCAGTCAAGCTAACAGTTTAAAGTTGACTAGCTTGCTAGCTACTGTACTTGCAGACACAATCAAGAGAGCACACAATGAGTGAAGTCAAGTGAGACCCATCTTTTATTTAACTAGGCAAGTCAGTTAAGAACAAATTCTTATTTATAATGACAACCTACCCCGGCCTCCCCTAACCCAGATGACACTGGGCCAATTGTGCACCCCCCTATGGAACTCCAGATCACAGCCGATTGTGATACAGCCCAGAATCGAACCAGGGTATGCAGTGACACCTCTAACTCTGAGATGCAGTGCATTAGACTGCTGCGCCACTCGGGAGTCACCATCAGCCGGGGATAACTGTAAAGGGACAGAGGATTGAGCCTTTCCTTCAAAAAACACATTTTTTGGGAGGAACAGCTAAATGCAACCTGCTAAATTTCAAATAAATCAGAAACCACATGTCAACAGATGCTGCTAAACTGGACATGCACTCAATGATTCTGTCCCAACTCTCTGACAACCAATGTAACAGTATAGCTTCCGTCCCCTCGCCCAACCCGGGCTCGAACCAGGGACCCTCTGCACACATCAACACCCACGAAGCATCGTTACCCATCGCTCCACAAAAGCCAAGGCCCTTGCAGAGCAAGGGGAACCACTACTTCAAGTTCTCAGAGTGAGTGACGTCACCAATTGAAACGCTATTAGCGCACACCACCACTAACTAGCTAACCATTTCACATCGGTTACACTCTCCTTTTGACCTCCTCCTTTTCCGCAGCAACCAGTGATCCGGGTCAACAGCATCAATGTAACAGTGTAACTTTAGTCCGTCCCCTCGCCCATACCCGGGCTCAAACCAGGGACCCTCTGCACACATCGACAACTGACACCCACGAAGCATCGTTACCCATCGCTCCACAAAAGCCTGAGCTGTCACTATAGTTTAATAATTATACTATAATGTGTGGAGGGACACCAGTCAGGTCAATGCAGTTGTGGAGAGAGATGTGTCCTGTTGCAACATGTGACAGAGCTGACATTGTCACGCCCTGACCTTAGTTATCTTTATTATTTTGGTTAGGTCAGGTTGTGACGAGGGTGGTACAGTATGTGTGTTTTTTGTCTTGTCTAGGGTTTTTTGTATATCTATGGGGTTTTGGTATTGTCTAGGTAAATGTAGGTCTATGGTGGCCTGAATTGGTTCCCAATCAAAGGCAGATGTTTATCGTTGTCTCTGATTGGAGATCCTTTTTAGGTTGCCATTTTCCATTTTGGCTTTGTGGGTTATTGTCTATGTGTGCACTCGTTTTATATAGCATCACGGTCGTTTTTTGGTTTAGTGTTCTTGCTTTATTAAAAGAAGTATGTATTCATATCACGCTGCGCCTTGGTCTCCTCATCATGTCGACCGTGACAGAATAATCCACCAAACAAGGCCCTAGCAGCGTGAAAAGGAGGAACGGCGCTTAATGGCGACGGGCCACAGTCTGGAACCTCCAACAGGACTGTTGTTTTGCGTGACAGAGACAGCAGGTGGGTTTGGTTGGTCTTTTCTGGGTCATTCTAGAACATTTAATTAATTTCAGGTTTATTCCTGTCTATCCTATGTCGCACATGCATACAAATTCAAAGCTATAATGTGTTCGAGACTCGCACTTCCTGTAAACCATAAATCACAGCGCCCGTACGTTTCTCTGTTTAAGGCAAATTTGACAGAACACTATTGTGAATGACTGCCTTGACACACTGGCCTCAGTGAGTGTCACACAGTGAAACAGTGACACAAGCCCGAGTGTGTGCCTTGGTAAAACAATAGTTTACAGAAGCAGGTGAAATGGCAACACCTTTAGTGACAGATTCTGTCCTTATCATCAACCAAGCAGTCTCCGTGAGAGCCAGCCAGTGTCCATGCGTATGGGGGTAGAGCAGGCATTGTTATTCAACCAGTGGTGGTGGTCTACCATGACCCTTTACCAAACCGTGCCAAAGACAGAACAGAACTGAACGTGGCGAGAGTTCATCATCGGGGCAAAATGGGGTAACATCACAAAAGGAAACAGTCAAATCCAATAACATCCATGGACTTTCTTTCCCTCCAACTTTTCTGTTTTGGTGCTGGTCTGTACTTGGGGTGCACCATGAAGAGCATGTGGGGGAATCTAGTGCCGAAGTAGTGCTGGTGCTGGTCTGTACTCGGGGTGCACCATGAAGAGCATGTGGGGGAATCTAGTGCCGAAGTAGTGCTGGTGCTGGTCTGTACTCGGGGTGCACCATGAAGAGCATGTGGGGGAATGCAGTGCCGAAGTAGTCCGTGTGGTGGTCGGGGATCTGTTACGCTCTGATGCTTTCTTCGGTGATATAGTTTCAGCAGGGAGGAAGAGAAGCAAGAGGGCTCACTCGCCAAATTCTGTCCAGGATAAACCCAATGTGTTTCTATGGGAATCAATTCCAGATTTTGAGCTTGTCGCCTGTCTTCCAGCCTGTTAGGGCAAAGACATGAGCATCTCGTCATTATATACAGATATTATATCCCTGAACATTGGAAAGGAAAGTTGGCGGGTGAACAGTGCACTGTTAGGATGTTGGATTGCCCTAAAGTAAATGGATGTTTCTGCCAAATGATATAATTACTCCTGTCTAAATAAAATAGAAAATACTTCCCCAGGGAGCACGACTTAACCACAAATGGTCATTAGCTTCTTTACAAATGTTTCGCTGTGGATTGTTTCATATCATCAGTGTGTTTGGGAAGCCCTTGATTTGGGTAGTGTCAATAGGTCTAGCTGATTGAGTTGTGGCTGTCAGTGAAAAGAGCCAAACCGTGGTCACCAGCCGGTCGATCTCCAAGGCATTCCTAGTTGATCACCAAACATTTCTGTAAATGTCGACATTGTCCTCCTGTCAGGCACCGTTTTCCCGCAGTTCTGTTAATGAAGGTTAGGGCGGATATTTGGCAGGCGGCAGGGTTGCCGGATCTATCAAAAATTTCTAGAACAGTGACCTGTGAAAACCCGCCCACAAGGCCTGAAAACTACCCTAAATTAGATTTTTTTTCGCAGCAACAGAGGAGTTGCCACATATTAATAAAATACTTTTTCCATAACGTTATCAAGCGAATTAAGAAATATCTATGTCCTTTTTAATGACTGCAAACCATTATAAATGGCCTATTTGCAAGATTGACTTGTTATTTCAATAGGCTTAGACTACTGACAAAAATCTGGGTTTATAATTGCAATTCAACTTTGCCATGGTTTGCTGAACAAGATGCAGGTAGCCTACAGCCCCTGAAAGGACTGCATCACATTGCAGGGAAAAGTCCACAGGGAAACTGACATTAAATGTGCAGATTGATACATTGCGATAGAGCTGTGGCCTTGATCACAATTGCATATTAACACCAGGACACAACAACAACCTGAGTTATAGTCTATTTGTTGAATCATTTTCATCATTTTCATCAAACAAGCACATCATTTTCATCAAACAAGCACTAACATGGTTTGGAAAGAGGGAAAATGAAATACTTTCTTACACTTAGCCCGTAAATGACAATGTTGTCATTGAGTTTCAAAGCTTCACATAGTGCAATTCATTCTCAGAAGGGGGAAAGGAACATATGAATGTTAAACATCAGTACATTCTTTATCACCACACACACAAGGCAATCACTTCGTTGACACTGTCCACATTGCCACGGGTCACCATGACGGTAGGCCCTTAACACTACCTTGGGAGCACCGTTTACAGAACCCCCCCGCCATGAGCATGGCCTATGGACATGCTGCACCATTAATTCAGTGTTTTCGGTGATCAGGATTATCAGCTTTATCAGACATGTAATCAACCAATGAAATTTTGTAGCCCCCCTAACACCAAACAATGACTGAACCCATCCAAACGGATTCCAATTGTTGTCTGGTTGGTGTTCGTTTGCGAGATCACCGCTGAGCTCTTTCAGATGCTCCACTACAATAGTCACCCTGGGGTATGAATGTACAGCAATGGTCACCTATCGTTCGGCGCCCTCTGCAGGAGATGTGATGCTACTACTACTACAGCCAACTTCCCTTCTGGTGAGGTGGCCTCCTGTTTACAGGGAACTGTGGTTATTTTTTCAAGCATTGTATCTTCTTTGACAAACCCCTCACTGAAAGTGACAATAGAAATGACAAAACTATCTCTGCAACTAACACCCTTACGCAAACATATGCCCCGTATATACTTAGCCTCCGGCTACAAATACATTTGCACATAAATCCTTCCATCTACCCACAACATGTTAGCACCCTACTATCAATGTTATACAACCCAAATTTATAATGTCAGTCTTCAGTGCCCCACTTTGGGTCTATCGCTCAAATTCAAGACCCTCAACTTAGCACACACCGACACAGAATGTACATTTACAGACAGGGAACCATATATAGACAGTATGTACTACTTATATTACCAGTATTAACTGTTCTCATTACTGTTTGTCCCCGTCTTACACTGTTGCGAGTGGCATGTTAATGACAGATCGGTATCCCAATTAATTTTTATCTACATTACATTAAGCTTCTCAGTGTGTAGACTTCCAAAATCAACATGATAGCCCAAATAAACAGTTTATCAACAGTAAATCTATTTTTTATTTTTTATTTAACCAGGTAAGCTTGTCGAGAACAAGTTCTCATTTACAACTGCGAGCTGGCCAATATAAAGCAAAGCAGTGTGACACAAACAACAGCACAGAGTTACACATGGAGTAAACAATTTACAGGCACAGTTGACAGCCACCCTCCTTCCCGGGCACTCTTCTTCTGGCGTTTCTTCATGTTCTGCTTCAGATAGTGTTTCAGTTCGTCCTCGCAAATAGCACATGTTCAAAGTGGATGGCCCTCGATAATGTCTGTCACCTGAGCCTCCACTGTCTTGTCCATTTTCCTCCCAGGACACATGAGACTGCATGAGAGAAGTTTGGACAGGATCTCTCTCCGTGCTCACTCCACATGGATTCATGTCACACTCGTGAGAGAAAAGGCAGTTGATAGCGTCGACTGGATGCTGTGTACAGGTCTCGCGGTAGAAGTGGTGCAGGACAGGGCCGTAGTGAACACCATTTTTTTCCCCCATTACTTCAGCTGGCTGGGGGGGGGGGGGGGGGGGGGGGGGGTCACACTGTTTTTGGTCGATTTATCCTTACATGCATCAAGATACCGTCTGTAGTCCAGTGGAGGCTGGTGACGTGAGAACTTTAGGAGGATTAGAGATCCACGGTATAGGTGCGGAATGCACAGAGACGACAAAGTGTGTTTAAAAAAAATCGTAAAATACTAATTATTTTAAACTAAAGCATTTAATAAAGACATTTATAGTACAATATTATGGGGAATGGGAATGAGAGGGCTACTTGCATAGTGTCGGGAAGAGATCACAGTTGTGATTGAATGAGGCATGAGTTGAGGTGTTCAAAGGCTTGACTTCAGTGCAGAACAGGATTTGACTGAGAAGACAAAAAACAATAACACAACAACAGTTAGACAAAAGAGCTCCGAATGAGTTAGTCCAAGCAAGGAGTAAAATCGTTGTGTAATGATGTGTTCTCTACATGATGTGACTCTACACACAGTAATGAGAGAAAATTGATTAGGGTCCTCACAGTGATTGGAGAGGAAACATTCAATGTGCCAGTGGATGAGCGGGCACATGAGACGTGGCTTCAGTTCATGTCAGGAGAGAGTTGACAATGGTAGTGGAGTGGTCATCACCTCTTAATTAGAGAACAGGAGGGGACTTAGCTGTACATACAAACAGCAGAGACATTCCATTACAGCTGTGCCACCGTAGGTTTGGACAACGTGTTTCTTCTTGAAGTTAAACTCAAACATCTCAAAATCCATCAAGTCCAACACAGACTGCACATCTCACCCACCTGACACATCAACGTATCCCAAGAAACGTTCCTGAATAAAGCCCATCCACATACCTGGTGATAACTGACAACTGCAAGCAGACTGGTGGCACCATAGGTCCCAGAGCAGTCAGACTGGTGGCGCCATAGGTCCCAGAGCGGTCAGACTGGTGGCGCCATAGGTCCCAGAGCGGTCAGACTGGTGGCGCCATAGGTCCCAGAGCGGTCAGACTGGTGGCGCCATAGGTCCCAGAGCGGTGGGGAATTTTTTACCCCCTGTCAACATAACCAAGAAAACCCCTGACCCTATATGGTATGACAGTGATTCATCAGTTGTAAAAAGGTTTAAGGGTTATGATGGGACCAGTTTTTACTAATCAGGTCACATGGTTTTAAAAAACAGAAAGAAACTCCTGGCTCCGGGGGGGGGGGGGGGGGGGGTTCATTTAATTCATAGAAATTCATAGAAATTATATTTAGACTAGATCAGGAGGGGGATTTCCTCTACCCAGACACAGAGACAACTGTTAGACAATAGAACTCACAGGGCTGTGCTTGATTTACGTATGTTTTCATCATGCAGGCCTATGCAACCGTAGGCCTTGTAAAAACACAAGGGTATTGACAAAATACTTATTTTCCACCATAATTTGCAAATAAATTCAATAAAATCCTACAATGTGATCTTCTTCTCATTTTGTCTGTCATAGTTGAAGTGTACCTATGATGAAAATTACAGGCCTCATCTTTTTAAGTGGGAGAACTTGCACAATTGGTGGCTGACTAAATACTTTTTTGCCCCACTGTATACACCCATTAAAACCTCCCTGCTATACCAACTAACCCTACACCTATTAAAACCTCCTGCTATACCAACTAACCCTACACCCATTAAAACCTCCTGCTATACCAACTAACCCTACACCCATTAAAACCTCCCTGCTATACCAACTAACCCTACACCCATTAAAACCTCCCCACTATACCAACTAACCCTACACCCATTAAAACCTCCCCGCTATACCAACTAACCCTACACCCATTAAAACCTCCTGCTATACCAACTAACCCTACACCCATTAAAACCTCCCTGCTATACCAACTAACCCTACACCCATTAAAACCTCCCTGCTATACCAACTAACCCTACACCCATTAAAACCTCCCCGCTATACCAACTAACCCTACACCCATTAAAACCTCCCCGCTATACCAACTAACCCTACACCCATTAAAACCTCCCTCCCCACTATACCAACTAACCCTACACCCATTAAAACCTCCCTCCCCACTATACCAACTAACCCTACACCCATTAAAACCTCCCTCCCCGCTATACCAACTAACCCTACACCCATTAAAACCTCCCTCCCCACTATACCAACTAACCCTACACCCATTAAAACCTCCCTCCCCACTATACCAACTAACCCTACACCCATTAAAACCTCCCTCCCCACTATACCAACTAACCCTACACCCATTAAAACCTCCCTCCCCGCTATACCAACTAACCCTACACCCATTAAAACCTCCCTCCCCACTATACCAACTAACCCTACACCCATTAAAACCTCCCTCCCCGCTATACCAACTAACCCTACACCCATTAAAACCTCCCTCCCCGCTATACCAACGAACCCTACACCCATTAAAACCTCCCTCCCCACTATACCAACTAACCCTACACCCATTAAAACCTCCCTCCCCACTATACCAACTAACCCTACACCCATTAAAACCTCCCTCCCCACTATACCAACTAACCCTACACCCATTAAAACCTCCCTCCCCACTATACCAACTAACCCTACACCCATTAAAACCTCCCTCCCCACTATACCAACTAACCCTACACCCATTAAAACCTCCCTCCCCACTATACCAACTAACCCTACACCCATTAAAACCTCCCTCCCCACTATACCAACTAACCCTACACCCATTAAAACCTCCCTCCCCACTATACCAACTAACCCTACACCCATTAAAACCTCCCTCCCCGCTATACCAACTAACCCTACACCCATTAAAACCTCCCTCCCCGCTATACCAACTAACCCTACACCCATTAAAACCTCCCTCCCCACATCCATTAAAACCTCACTGCTATACCAACTAACTCTACACCCATTAAAACCTCCCTCCCCACTATACCAACTTACCCTACATCCATTAAAACCTCCCTTCCCACTATACCAACTAACCCTACACCCATTAAAACCTCCCTCCCCACTATACCAACTAACCCTACACCCATTAAAACCTCCCTCCCCACTATACCAACTAACCCTACATCCATTAAAACCTCACTGCTATACCAACTAACCCTACACCCATTAAAACCTCCCTCCCCACTATACCAACTAACCCTACACCCATTAAAACCTCCCTCCCCACTATACCAACTAACCCTACACCCATTAAAACCTCCCTCCCCACTATACCAACTAACCCTACACCCATTAAAACCTCCCTCCCCACTATACCAACTAACCCTACACCCATTAAAACCTCCCTCCCCACTATACCAACTAACCCTACACCCATTAAAACCTCCCTCCCCACTATACCAACTAACCCTACATCCATTAAAACCTCACTGCTATACCAACTAACCCTACACCCATTAAAACCTCCCTCCCCACTATACCAACTAACCCTACACCCATTAAAACCTCCCTCCCCACTATACCAACTAACCCTACATCCATTAAAACCTCCCCGCTATACCAACTAACCCTACACCCATTAAAACCTCACTGCTATACCAACTAACCCTACATCCATTAAAACCTCACTGCTATACCAACTAACCCTACACCCATTAAAACCTCACTGCTATACCAACTAACCCTACACCTATTCAAATCTCACCACTATTCCTCTACTTGACCCGATCTGATCCTACACCAGGCCGACATCTTCTCGTTCAAAACACCTTGTAACTCTTCTGCAGTCCAATCTCGCAACCCCTGTACATTTCATCAGCTGCCAACACATCTATTCTCTGTGATTCAATGACAGTTGATAACCATGGCTCTGAATGCTAAGGAGCCAACCTTACTGAAACGCATGTTATTCCTATCACTCTCTATGAACGCTAAGGAGCCAACCTTACTGAAACGCATGTTATTCCTATCACTCTCTATGAACGCTAAGGAGCCAACCTTACTGAAACACGTTATTCCTATCACCCTCTATTGTCCTCGGCCTACTTACACAGATCATCTCAAATCCCTCACCCTGGACCCATCTTCCTCTACAACTGTCTTCACCTCCTCAGCATCATCTCAAATCCCTCACCCTGGACCCATCTTCCTCTACAACTGTCTTCACCTCCTCAGCATCCTCTCAAATCCCTCACCCTGGACCCATCTTCCTCGTTCTGTCTTCTTTGCCTCAGCTTAAGACACCTTCTGCACTACTCTGACCTTGGCAACCTCAACCTGCCGTTCTCTCACCGGACCGGATAAGAAGTTGTACGTATGCGCAGTAGCAGATGTGCAGAGGCATTTTGTTTTGGTCAGTCACAGCTCTCATTACTGACCTCTTGTGAAAGGGAGACGCTACGACATGGGGCATTGACATGGGGCATTGACATGGGGCATTGACATGGGAAATTGACATGGGAAATTGACATGGGGCATTGACATGGGGCATTGACATGGGGCATTGACATGGGGCATTGACATGGGGCATTGTACACACAGCAGAGGAATATCCCTTCATTCGAACATAACAGAATATGAACCAAATACAGTCTGATGATGATAACAACTGAACTTATATGAATGTGATTCTTTCAAGGAAGGGGGAAAAGTATGATGCCCTTTTCAAGTATTATTGTAACAGGGCCAGCGGACCTGTACCAATGACTTCTGGGGCATGTACTGAACCATATTTGGTAAACCCATCCCACGCCTCCAGAGGGCACAAGAGCACATCTACTAGAGTATAGGGACACAGTATACACTCTGTTCTCTTCTAGCCCAGTTGATGTGAAGCAGCCTTACCTCAAGTGACACTGCCACAAAAGTAGGATAACTCAACCCCATATTCCAAACTAATACAGTGTATCATTGATGTGATTTATGTCATATTATAAATCATGGGTTATTTTCTTACAGAAACATGTGGTGTGTTGAGAAATCACTGAACTAATCCTGGTCTGTGTTGGACTCCTCTGGGCTACAGCATGACTGAACAGTCGTAAACAGCTCAGTTAGAGCATCCACTGTCTGTCTAAACATAGAAATAGAGGCCAGGCTTCAGGCAGAGCATCCACTGTCTGTCTAAACATAGAAATAGAGGCCAGGCTTCAGTTAGAGCATCCACTGTTTTCCTAAACATAGAAATAGAGGCCAGGCTTCAGTTAGAGCATCCACTGTCTGTCTAAACATAGAAATAGAGGCCAGGCTTCAGGCAGAGCATCCACTGTCTGTTTAAACATAGAAATAGAGGCCAGGCTTCAGGCAGAGCACCCACAGTTATAGCTAGTATACTGCTGTCAGAGAGAGAGAGAGTGAGACAGATACAGCTCTAACTAGTATACTGCTGTCAGAGAGCGAGTGAGACAGATACAGATAGTAAACTGATGGCATGTCAGGGAGAGAGAGAGACAGATACAGATAGTAAACTGATGGCATGTCAGGGAGAGAGAGAGACAGATACAGATAGTAAACTGATGGCATGTCAGGGAGAGAGAGAGACAGATACAGATAGTAAACTGATGGCATGTCAGGGAGAGAGAGAGACAGATACAGATAGTAAACTGATGGCATGTCAGGGAGAGAGAGAGACAGATACAGATAGTAAACTGATGGCATGTCAGGGAGAGAGAGAGACAGATACAGATAGTAAACTGATGGCATGTCAGGGAGAGAGAGAGACAGATACAGATAGTAAACTGATGGCATGTCAGGGAGAGAGAGAGACAGATACAGATAGTAAACTGATGGCATGTCAGGGAGAGAGAGAGAGAGACAGATACAGATAGTAAACTGATGGCATGTCAGGGAGAGAGTGAGACAGATAGTAAACTGATGGCATGTCAGGGAGAGAGTGAGACAGATACAGATAGTAAACTGATGGCATGTCAGGGAGAGAGTGAGACAGATAGTAAACTGATGGCATGCCAGGGAGAGAGTGAGACAGATACAGATAGTAAACTGATGGCATGTCAGGGAGAGAGTGAGACAGATAGTAAACTGATGGCATGTCAGGGAGAGAGTGAGACAGATAGTAAACTGATGGCATGTCAGGGAGAGAGTGAGACAGATAGTAAACTGATGGCATGCCAGGGAGAGAGTGAGACAGATAGTAAACTGATGGCATGTCAGGGAGAGAGTGAGACAGATAGTAAACTGATGGCATGTCAGGGAGAGAGTGAGACAGATAGTAAACTGATGGCATGTCAGGGAGAGAGTGAGACAGATAGTAAACTGATGGCATGCCAGGGAGAGAGTGAGACAGATAGTAAACTGATGGCATGCCAGGGAGAGAGTGAGACAGATACAGATAGTAAACTGATGGCATGTCAGGGAGAGAGTGAGACAGATAGTAAACTGATGGCATGCCAGGGAGAGAGTGAGACAGATAGTAAACTGATGGCATGTCAGGGAGAGAGTGAGACAGATAGTAAACTGATGGCATGCCAGGGAGAGAGAGAGACAGATACAGATAGTAAACTGATGGCAAGCCAGGGAGAGAGTGAGACAGATAGTAAACTGATGGCATGCCAGGGAGAGAGTGAGACAGATAGTAAACTGATGGCATGTCAGGGAGAGAGTGAGACAGATAGTAAACTGATGGCATGTCAGGGAGAGAGTGAGACAGATACAGATAGTAAACTGATGGCATGCCAGGGAGCGAGTGAGACAGATACAGATAGTAAACTGATGGCATGTCAGGGAGCGAGTGAGACATATACAGATGATCCATACTTCAGCAACACTTCCTGACTTGTGAGCAGTCCTTAAACTGGCACCCTCTGGGCCCTGGTGAAAAGTAGTGCACTATACAGGGAATAGGGTCTATCACAGTAGTGCACTATAGAGGGAATAGGGTGCCATTTGGGCTGTAGCCTCAGTGTTTGTGTTTAACTCTGCTGATAAATGCGAAATCCCACTCTATCCATGTTGAATGCAGAAACACTTCTATTGTGATCCTAACATACTAAACAGCAGTTACAACCAACAGCTCAAACGGTGCCACAAAGCCCTTACATGGCGAGAAGGATATTGTAACAAAGTCTTTATTTGTGCCCAAAATACGCAGTAAGTAAGCCCTAAATCAGCTGCATTCCTTGGATAGAATTATCTGGACGATGACATCATGTTGATTAGTTGGTGGATAACAACATGGACTATGACATCATGTTGATTAGTTTGGTGGATAACAACATGCTGGTGATTGTCTGTTAGTTCCCCAGTACAGTACATGGTGGTGAATGTCTGTTAGTTCCCCAGTACATGGTGGTGAATGTCTGTTAGTTCCCCAGTACATGGTGAGGATTGTCTGTTAGTTCTCCAGTACATGGTGGGGATTGTCTGTTAGTTCCCCAGTACATGGTGATGATTGTCTGTTAGTTCCCCAGTACATGGTGATTGTCTGTTAGTTCCCCAGTACATGGTGGTGATTGTCGTAGTTCCCCAGTACAGTACATGGTGGTGATTATCTGTTAGTTGCCCAGTACATGGTGATGATTGTCTGTTAGTTCCCCAGTACATGGTGGTGATTGTCGTAGTTCCCCAGTACAGTACATGGTGGTGATTATCTGTTAGTTGCCCAGTACATGGTGGTGATTGTCTGTTAGTTCCCCAGTACATGGTGGTGATTGTCTGTTAGTTCCCCAGTACATGGTGGTGATTGTCTGTTAGTTCCCCAGGACATGGTGGTGATTGTCTGTTAGTTCCCCAGGACATGGTGGTGATTGTCTGTTAGTTCCCCAGGACATGGTGGTGATTGTCTGTTAGTTCCCCAGGACATGGTGGTGATTGTCTGTTAGTTCCCCAGGACATGGTGGTGATTGTCTGTTAGTTCCCCAGTACAGTACATGGTGGTGATTGTCTGTTAGTTCCCCAGTACAGTACATGGTGGTGATTGTATGTTAGTTCCCCAGTACAGTACATGGTGGGGATTGTCTGTTAGTTCCCCAGTACAGTACATGGTGGTGATTGTATGTTAGTTCCCCAGGACATGGTGGTGATTGTCTGTTAGTTCCCCAGGACATGGTGGTGATTGTCTGTTAGTTCCCCAGTACAGTACATGGTGGTGATTGTCTGTTAGTTCCCCAGTACAGTACATGGTGGGGATTGTCTGTTAGTTCCCCAGTACATGGTGGTGATGTTGATACATGAGAGAGTTTGTGGTTGTTATTACAATCTTCTGTCTCATTACTTTGTGTCACAAATGACACGCTATTCCCATCAATGTAGTGCACTGTGTAGGGAATAGGGTCCATCAAAGTAGCGCACTGTGTCGGGAATAGGGTCCATCAAAGTAGCGCACTGTGTAGGGAATAGGGTCCATCAAAGTAGCGCACTGTGTAGGGAATAGGGTCCATCAAAGTAGCGCACTGTGGGGAATAGGGTCCATCAAAGTAGCGCACTGTAGGGAATAGGGTCCATCAAAGTAGCACACTGTAGGGAATAGGGTCCATCAAAGTAGCGCACTGTGTCGGGAATAGGGTCCATCAAAGTAGCGCACTGTGTAGGGAAGAGGGTGACATTTGGGAGCAGGAAAACAGTCAGCATTGGTCACCAGGAATCAGGACTAATTTGGGACGTAGACTATGTTTGTGTTCATGTTGTTGTACCAAAAAAAACAGACAAACTAAGTTCCTGAAGTCCCAGTAGACAGAAGAAGGACAAGAGTATCATGGCCTCCTCAACCTCAAATAACTGTTTTCTTGTGAGGCAATTATACTGAGAAGTTGGTTAATTCAACAGATCAGAAGATTCCCTCACAGTCAGTCATGGGATTCCTTCAGGATGTTTTGGTGTGAGATTAAATCTTTATAGGATGTTGACCCACTGACACATTCAACCCCTCAGCAACACACGCACACAAACAAGGTTTGTCGTCAGAGTTTGTAGATATTGTCTGGGTAAATGTTTTATCAATGAGTCATTAAAAAGTATAGTTTAAAGTCTCTGTCAACACTTGGACATACCCTAGCATCTAGTTTGTGTCAGTGGTGGTTATGGAGTAGCAGACCTGGAAATAACACTGTGCTCCACAGGATTAGGCATAACAGTAGGGTGTAACAGTAACGGTAGATTATAACAGTAGATTATAACAGTAGGGTGTAGCAGTAACAGTAGGGTGTAGCAGTAACAGTAGGGTGTAACAGTAGATTATAACAGTAGATTATAACATTAGGGTGTAGCAGTAACAGTAGGGTGTAGCAGTAACAGTAGGGTGTAGCAGTAACAGTAGGGTGTAGCAGTAACAGTAGGGTGTAGCAGTAACAGTAGGGTGTAGCAGTAACAGTAGGGTGTAGCAGTAACAGTAGGGTGTAACAGTAGATTATAACAGTAGGGTGTAACAGTAGCAGTAGGGTGTAACAGTAACAGTAGATTATAACAGTAGGGTGTAACAGTAACAGTAGATTATAACAGTATATTATAACAGTAGGGTGTAACAGTAGATTATAACAGTAGGGTGTAACAGTAACAGTAGGGTGTAGCAGTAGGGTGTAAAAGTAGCAGTAGGGTGTAGCAGTAGGGTGTAACAGTAGGGTGTAACCATAGGGTGTAACAGTAACAGTAGGGTATAACAGTAACAGTAGGGTATAACAGTAACAGTAGGGTATAAAAGTAGCATTAGGGTGTAACGGTAACAGTAGGGTGTAACAGTAACAGTAGGGTGTAACGGTAACAGTAGGGTGTAACAGTAGGGTGTAAAAGTAGCAGTAGGGTGCAGCAGTAGGGTGTAACCATAGGGTGTAACAGTAACAGTAGGGTATAACAGTAACAGTAGGGTATAACAGTAACAGTAGGTTGTAACAGTAACACTAGGGTGTAACAGTAGGGTATAACATTAACAGTAGGGTATAACATTAACAATAGATTATAACAGTAGGGTGTA